>NC_056735.1:1146414722-1146422222 GCF_019279795.1 Protopterus annectens
TTAGGATGCTCAAGTCACGGTTCCAGTGCGTGGACACATCTGGTGGAGTCTTGCAGTACTCACCAACTACATGTACCCAAATTGTCCTTGTATGTGCCATGCTATACAATATGATCCTGCGGAAACAGTTGCAGCAGGAACAGCATGGGGCAGGGCCACACAGCCCCCTACCACTGCCAAGGCCTGCACAGGCACAGAGTGACTCAGAGGAGGAACAACCTGAGCCTGCCCCAGTAGGCAGAAGGAAGCATGCCCAGTATGCCCTGGCCTTGGCAAAGTGGCAACGCATAGCACATGCACTAGCACAGTGGGGACCCAGGGAATGACACCTCTCTCTGGCTTGCACATACAGTAAAAAGGATGCCAAACATGACACTACCTGTGCTCAACCATGTATAGGGAGTGTACTATGTGCATCCGACATAGGCAGCCCTGCAGCACCACCCACAATACTGAGACACCCACAAGGTAAGTGACTCTCACACATGCCAGTTGGGAGGGGTCACATACCCAACAACAGTTACAGCCAGCAGGATAGGTGTAGACAAACAAATGCTGTACTATGGCTTCTGAATGAGCCCTATGGGTAACCCCACCCCCAGGCCTACATAGACGGACTACAGCAGGCCAGGCGTTGGATGTAAGTTGTGAAGGCTAGGAAGTCAGAAACTAATATGTAGGTAATTAAAGCTAAGAGCTGTAGTACACTGGTATGCCTCTAGCCAGAACAATAGGTAAGACTACAGACTGAAATGGAGTACCCGACATACCAGTACAGTCCTAGCAAATGTGTAAAAGTGTCAGGTGTCCCCACCCCATCCTACATACACTTATAGTAACAGTCAGGTCCCCCCACTCCTGAGTAGAAATGTAGAAACAGTCAGGTGTCCCCCCTGCTATGCAGAAATATAGTAACAGTCAATACCAAATGACCGATGGATACCCTGCAGACACAGCATGCTACCTGTCGGTGTACAACACAAAGGTCAGCACTGCAGTACAAACTACCTGAACTTGATCCACACATGAAATACAGACGGCCATACTGGGCATGCTCAAACACAGAGGAATGAAGGCAGTGTCAGTCAACAACATACTGAAAGATCATACTGGGCATGCTCACACACAAACACATGAAGGCCATGTCTGCAAACACCACTGGACCAGACATATCTAGCAGTTGCAGTTCTTAGTGCAGACACAAGTCAGTATGCACCACTCCTGCCTTGCACAGACAGTGGATAGGAATACAGACATATATGTAAGGACAACACACTATAATAAGCCAAAGGTAGACGGAACATAGATGTGTGGAAGAGGGTGACCGTGACAAGGAGCCATCTAGGCCTGTCCCACCCAGCACACAGCCAAAGTGCCCCAAACACATGAGGTGCAGATGTCACTCACTGCAGATACTAGCCACCAGTATCTGTCAGCATGACAGACTATGTGGTGCACGTGCCAGCAGTGCAACATGACTGTAGAAGGAAGTAGTCATCTAGTAGCTGTATACACGTAACTGTGACATATGACCCCGTATGGCCCATGCACACACCTCCCTTCCCATAGCAGTATTATGACAAGCCTGCTGAGGTCATCCAATGTGAAATACACCGTTGGGAGAGCTGTAGCTCAGTAATCTCCATGGCACGTCCCATAACTGCTTACTGCTGTAGTGATAAACTACTTAGGTAGTAGTTCTAACCCCAGCCTTTGGAACTGTGTGTGTGTGTGTGTGTGTGTGTGTGTGTGTGTGTGTGTGTGAGTGTGTGTGTGTGAGTGAGTGTGTGTGTGTGAGTGTGTGTGTGTGTGTGTGTGTGTGTGTGTGTGAGTGTGTGTGTGTCTGACTGAGTAGAGAGCAATGCTTTTTAGGCTGCTCACACTCCATACAAATCATATACTCGACTTTGGCAAGGCTGCTGATGTCACTCACCTAGAAATACACCTCTGGGAAAGTCACAACTTAGTAATCTGCGTAGCGCATCCTGTAACTGCGTACTGCTGTAGTGTGATAATGTAGTTAGGTAGATGTTCCAACCCCAGACCTGACAAATGTGTGTGTGTGTGAATCTGTGTGTCTGTGTCTGACTACAATGCTTTTTAGGGTACTCACACTCCTTAGAATTCATATACTCAACTTTGGCAAGGCTGCTGATGTCACCCACCTAGAAATACACCTCCGGGAAGGTTGTAGCTCAGTAATCTCTGTAGCACGTCCTGTAACTGTGTACTGCTGTAGTGTGATTTAGAACTGTGATAGGGCTCCATCTCCACCCATGGCAGTTCTGGATGTTTTGTGTGTGTTTCAGTGTCTGTGTAGGGATCAATGCATTTTAGGCTAGTCACTTGCAGTACAGTTGAAATGCCCTTCTTTGGTAATCCTGCTGATGTCATTCATTGTGAAATACACCTTTGGGGAAGGATTCCTCTAGTAATCCCTGTGGTGCGTCCTATAACAGCTCCATGCTGTAGTGTGATATAGACCTTGGTCACGGGTTCTACACCCACACAGGTCAGTTGTGGATGTTTTGTGTGCGTCTCACTGTCTGTATAGGGAGCAATTCATTTTAGGCTAGTCACTTGCAGTACAGTTGAAATGCCCTTCTTTGGTAATCCAGCTGATGTCATTCATTGTGACATACACCTCTGGGGAAGAAGTACTCCAGTAATGTCCATGGCGCGTACTATAACTGCGTAGTGCTGTAGTGTAATAAACTAGTTAGGTAGGTGTTCTAGTCCCAGACATGACAGGTGTGTGTGTGTGTGTGTGTGTAACTCGTATCCTGTGTAGAGGTGGTTGTGAGTGTGTGACACCTGTGGACAATGTGGAGGGGGTTTTGCTTATGTCTTTTATGGTGGCCCTACTATATATCACAATGTCAACCATACAGGGATAACAGATGTAAATTAGCTGAGAGGCTGGCGTGCAAAGCCATACCCATATATGTGACATCAAGGCCAGCCAATCACAGTTAGCAATCCCACTATTACCCACAGCACACACATAACTCATGTGTCATACGCACACACATGCCTAGGCAACAGCTAATATGTGGGTAGTACACTGCATATTGGCCACTGACAGTAACTATGCAGTGATAGCAGTGGGCTACAGAGGGCATGTCACCCTGCCCATCTGACCAATATGCACGTACATGCAGACAGTGCACCTCCATGTTCCCCAATGGGCACCTGCACCACCTGTGGTGCCTTCACATGTGACTCATAATGGACATACCATGCCTGACAACATGCCCTGTATGGACAGATGACACTGACATCAGGGAACGCTGTTAGCATGCTATCAATGTAGGTGCAAGGTAAACCTACTGCCCATTACCATTTCTTGCCACAGGTGGCCAAGACTGGCACATCTGATGATAATCTGTGTTCACAACATGGGCCAGACACCCCAGGTACAGTTCCACATGTCACTGTATACGCATGTGGGAGGTGTGCACATCCCAGACACCATCCATGTCATGGACTAAGGAACATACATGGCAAGTGATGCACAGCATTGGCCACACACAATAGTCACCCAGGTGACTGGATGGGGGATGCAATACCCACCTGTGTGGGCAAATGCAGACACTACAGGCCTGAGCCACAATGCAGACCATTGTCATGTGGCCTGATGCCAAGGTATACACATTGCCTACCCCTGTACAGCCTGCTGGCACAGTTGCCACCACACACCTGTGCAGACATGCACCCATGCATGTCAGAACTGGCACCCTGTGTGTTTGTGTGTGTGTTGTATGGTGAGTATGTCCACATCCACACTCACTACAACCCCCCCAGGGCATACTGAAGCATGCTGGTCTGATGTCTGACACCTCCACATACTCTGTGCCCATACGACCTCCGTATGACCCGTGCGTTGCATGTGATACCTGCACATTGATGTGTTGTGGCAATCCCACTAGTGATGGGTTGCACTCCTGGCCCTGCCAAGTGTGTCAATGTGTGTGCATCCCTGTGTGTGTGTGTGTGTGTGTGTGTGTGTGCCTGTGTTGATGATGGCACCTGTTCATGCAGACAGGCACGTGTACGTCACCTACCATATATCTACCATATCCCTGTTGCAGATGTCACTCACAATCACATATATGTTCTGAGGGCTCCACAGCAGGTAACCCATGTGGCGCATGCAATAACTGCAATGAACTGTGAAAGCGCAACATAGTCTTCGGGGATTTGATACCCTGTGCTGGTAGGTGTGTGACAAAAACATGCTTCAGGTTTACTCTCCCACCCCACGCTGACATGTATTTGCCTCTGTCTGCCTCCCCCACTCCATCTCTGGTTGATGTGGAGACCCACACCTGCTTTGCTTAGGCAGCAGCATGTGTATTGTAAGCGATGGTCCTGATCAGCTGATGGCCTCTGCACGAATTGCAGCTCTCCCCTAGCTGATCACATGTGGACCAGCTGTGGTAACATTCCCTTAGCCAATGCATGAAACACACTCCAATATCTAGGAACATCATGTTGTTGTTAGGCCTTTTCATTCACTGTGAGCAGGAACTAGATCTGTTGTTTGGCAAACAGCATCACAGATAGATTGGGGACTTACATCTGACAACATGCACTGTGGAAACAGGCCAACACACAGGAGGGGGATGTGCCTGTCTTGACTACAGACTAAGTGCTGCTATACTGCAGTTGGGGTAATATTGGTTTAACAGGGTGTGTGTGGATATGGCTGTCGTACATGTTTTAATACTTGTCATGTCAGTGCTATGTTTATGAGGAATCCCCATCTGTAGGGTCATCTGCAGACTGGGCAGTGTGTGGTGCCTTATGTTACCCACAGAGCACCTCTCAACTGCAGAAGGTAGTGTGAGGATTGCAGTCAGTAGATGGTGACAGCCAGGAGAGTTACTGACGTTATATCCCTCATAGGACATATGTTATTGGACCTGTCTTTGTGCCTCCAGCCACAACTCTGTCAACCTTTGTACATATGTCATGCAGTAGGGGGTGCATATGTTCTGTACACCATATTCATTGACAGCATATCTGATAACAAGCCAGTGAGATATCAGACTGCTACACATGTTATGTATAGTAGGGGTTATATTTGAGGACATAGCCTGGGCATTCTGTGGTTGTGTGTACAGTACTGAGGTATGCGTAAGTCTGGTAATTGTCGACAGTGTGTGTATAGTGCATATGTACCTTGGCCTGTGTAGAGACTGTGGTAGATGTCATTGTTCTTGGTCCTGTTCTATCTGATGTTACATGCTGCTCCACTGTATGCCACCCTATCAGCTTACATGTTTGTAGGGGCGAACACACATGTCCCAAACCACAGACAGCCATTGAACCACACTGTGTAGCGGCCCAGTATATGTAGGGTTGTTGTACGAGTGGCTCATATGAAGATGGTGTACATCAGATAGTCCATATACTGTAATAGTATGCTAGCTTACCATATGTGGCTGTGTTCACATTGGTTGTGGTTATGCACTTTCACACAGGTGTCTCTTACTCTGTGATGTGACATGCCTGTAGAGCCTGCTATCTATGCAGGTACATGTATATTCCCATATAGGAGATGTAGCCCAGTGTTGAGTCAGTCTGTCTGTAGCCTGCACTGTGCTTTGTTACATGACTAGCAGCTTACTGTTACTTATCCAGTGAGATGTCATGTCCAGATACTTGCCAGGTGTACTGCTGCTGGACCACCATAACAGTCATGTATGTCAGACAAAGCAGTGGGATGCTGTTCAGATGTATGTCACTAACTAGTGGATAGTGTGTGGACATGGCACCTCTGTACCAGTGGTTATTATGTGTCAGGACAGACAGGAGTGTATGAATGCATAACCTATGGGGGCAAATGTATACCAGTATGTACATGTTATAACCATCTACATGGCTAACATCCACATTGACAGGCCTGGTCCACATGTCTTGCATGAAGGGGTTCTGTGTATACCCCTGGACTGACCAGGGTGTGTCAGACTGTCCACATATATTGGCCATATCACAGCTGTAGTCCACAGGGGCGTTACTGTGCTAGCAGTGGTACTGTACTATGATGACCTTAGGATGTTTGTAAGTAGCCAATGGCGCACATGTTAACAGCAGGTGTGGCCTCCTACACACACCATTTCTGCAAAGACAATCACTATTACAGTAGCAACAGTCTACAAATATACCTCCAATACATACATGACATCCCCTTGCACGGACAGGCTGGGAATATTGGGGCTGAGGTAGGGCTCCACTCCATGTGCAGGACATATGGTGAACATATATGTATATATAATTATACATATAGCCATACAGATATATACACATATACATTTCTGCTTACTGTATGACAACAGTTTTACACATGTGCCTGTGTTCCAGCCTCTGTCCTCCACCTACATACCAGGCTTTGCACATATGACATGCTATGAGGGGTTATGTAGTGGGCTGTGTGTATGTCATGCTGTCATTCCTGCCATCACTCCACTGCTGTTGTGTCCACCCACACATACTGGGCATACTGGAGGGTTGGGGCCATATATGTGTCGGCTTCACCTACACAATACATGTGTGCCCTAATGCACTCCAGAGGCCAGTGTATGTAAAAGTGCAATATGGCCCAGTATTACTGAGTGTAGGGGGGGTGCACCATAACTAACCTAGGCTGTTACAACATGTGTGGGTATCTGGGGTAAGCTGCCTTAAGGTATCTGGATGTACATTACCATACAATCCACCTTGGGTAAATGCAGGCCTACTGCCTCCTGCCATATGGAATGTTCTGTTTGTCAGTGTGATTGTGATGGTGTCAGGTATGCCTTGTTATGTAACAGATACATCCCGTTGTGTCAACTGAGGTCTGTACCCCCTAGGGATTGTGTACAGAGTGCAGATAGAGGCTGCTGACCTATACATCTGCATTACGTACTGTTGATTGTCTGGTATGCTGTGGCTCAGTCTATCATTACTGTTGCACTACTTGAAGGCCTCGGCCTGGACAGCAACATATGTCAACCTTTCCAGACTACTGTCTTAGTATAACTGTTTCACAGTTGCATTACACTGTTTATATGGATGTCAGTGTCTAAACTGCTATATGACATGGCATATACAACTGTCATAGTACACAAATAAAGCTTTCACATTCATTTATGCACACTTGTGTGTGGTGTTATACCCTTTGATATCTCTGTGGGTATATGTTGCAGGCTATGAATGTAATTCGTATGGGTGGCTCATACAGTCTCCAGTTGGTAAGGTGGTGACTGTAGGAATACTGGCTGCTCCATATTGTGTGCTTGTACTACATATGCATCTTACTGTACATATCTGTGTGTGTGTGTGTAGTTACATATCTATATATATATATCTATAGATATATATATATATATATATATATATATATATATATATATACCTGTATCTGCATGTATATGTCTGTGTATATGTATCCTAGGGATGGCCATGTCGTGTCTGGTCCTGGTTATGGGATCTGCAACACTTGATACTGTATTA
>NC_056735.1:1146548769-1146659514 GCF_019279795.1 Protopterus annectens
AAAATTTTTAGGGATCATTAGCATTGGGTTGGTTTAATAGTTAAGGTGTTTACCTCACAGACACACGGTACAAGGTTTTAGTTTCCCTAGAGAAGCCTGGATAGGCCTTAAAAAGGCCCCCTGGGGTTGTTAGCTTAGTAAACACATATGAACCATTGCATAGTTCAATAATCAGTTTCATAGTAAAGAAATAAAACAGACCAAGTTGCATAAAAGCAGCATCCTTTTACGCTTACGAAAGTAAAGACTGACTGACAGAGAAGGACTAGAAGTTACTGAAAGTGTGGAGGAGGAGAGGGAGGGGAAAAAAGATTCTATAGGTGAATGTAAGAAAGATGAGGTGAGTGGGAACATGGGGGGTAGTAGTCAGTTATAATGACTGGGTGAGAGTACAGAGAAGGGATGTGAGAAAGATGACTGGGTAGTTGTAGGGTTGGAATAAGTGTGGAATTATGGTTTAGTATAGGGGCACTTATCCAGGGTTAGTGCAAGGGCAGAGCCAGAGATTCTGCAGTTGTGACTTCAGCATCTGTTTAAAATGTTTTAGATATTGTTCTATTTTTTAAAGTGGTAGTTCAAGTGTTCCAAGCTTTGACTGTCTCCAGCTGTATTGTTGGATTTAGTGACATGGAAGAGCAGCATTTGGGCTGAGCAAAGGGGTGTGTTTGGTTTTAATGGCTGGATTAGAGTTGACAGAGATGGACAGTTTGTAGATTTTAGATGAGGTTATGATTAGTCATGGGATAGGGATAAGATGGGGATAGTTTGATACAGTTTAGGTCTTTCAGTGCTAGGCAATGGTAGGATTTTTGTGGGTGATTTACGGCAAACGTTGCTACTTTGTGATAACATTGCTCAAGCTTTAAAGTTCATATGGGATGCTAGCAACAACCTGATCACTAGTCGACAGGACATGAAAGGGAGATGGAAGGAGTACTTCCAGAAACTTCTGAATGAAGAAAACCCCACAGAAGCCGAATTGCCCCAGACACAGCCTATGAAAAGGAAGAACCCACCCTAGAAGAAGTTAAAAAACACTAAGGAAAATTAAGCCAGGGAAAGCAGCAAGCTCAGATGTGGTCATAGCAAATATGACCAATATTCTGGTTAATATAGGGGAGAAATGGCTCCTGAGGGTACCAGTACTCACAGCAGTATGAAGAGAAAGAAGTATCCCAGATGACTGGAGAATAAGCATATTAGTGCCAGTGTACAAGAACAAAGTGGACATTCACAACTGTGGGCATTTCAGAAGTATCAAATGCCTGTTATACTGCATGAAAGTTCTGTAGTGGGTGACCGATAAATGAATACACAGTAGAAAGTAAGATAGCAGATGGACACTTTAGATACAGATCAAGGTACAGCGCAACCAACCTAATGTTTGAAGTGAGACAGATAGCTAGAGATGAGGAAAGAGTCCCACTGGGCATTCCTAGACTTGGAGAAAGCATATGACACGACCTGGAAAAAAAAGCTGATTTGGGCAGTTCTGCACTTGCTCAAATTCCCAGAAACATTGGTAGATGTAGTGCAGCCGCTATGCAAGGACCCAATGACTCAAGTATGTTGTTCAGACTCACAGAGGGGTGCCAAGTGGGAGTGGTTATGCATCAGGGTTCAGCTCTGAGCCCATTGCTGTTCATACTGTTGATGGACTACATTAGCAAACAGGGTGGAGAGGACAGATCAACAATGTTGCTGTATGCAGATGGTGTGGCATTACAGGTGACCTTGAGCAAGAACCTCAGCAAAGGAACGGGGAATGGAATGCAAAAATGAAGGCACATGAGTTCAAACTGAGAACAGATAAGACAGTTGTAATGGGGGAAATTAGAAGAAGCTGGGAATTGAGATAGAACGGGAAGTAATGGAACAATTTAACAGCTTCAAGTATCAGGGGACGTGTGGTTTAGGAGAAGTGAAGTCTGAATGAGGAGATCAACAAGTTAGAATTAGAGGGGCTACAGCCAACTGGCACAGTGTCAGGGGTAGGGTGTGATAGAAGAATGCCAAAGAAGCTGAAAAGTAAGGTGTACAAAACAGTGGCAAGGCCAGTACTACTGTATGGTACAGAAACCTGAGCAGTAAAAGCAGAGCAGCAGAGGAAGCTAGAGGTTATGGAGATGAAGTGCCTGAGATGGGTGGTAAGATGCATACTATGGGACAGATGAGGAAACAAGGACATCAGAGCAGAAGTCTAAGTAGCTCCAACTGCAGAGAAGGTCAAAGACAATAGATTATGGTGGTTTGGGCACAAGTGCAGGGAAGCAGAAGAATCTGGTGAAGATGATTTGGGGCAGGCAGGAAGAAGGCAAGAGGAAATGATGGTGTCCAGCAAACAGATTGATGGATTGTATGAGTGAAGACCTGTGACAGTCAGACATGACTGTTGTAGAAGGTAGGAGAGTGGCAATGAATCAAGAGAGATGGTGAGAGATGACAGGACACTCCACCCCATGTAGAAAATGGGAAAGGGGGGGGCTGATGATGACTTATCACAGCCCGAACAGAAGCCATATATGCATCCTTTATATAACGTGACTATTATGAAGCTTTGCAAGCTGTCATACTGTTATAAAAATAAAACTACAATGGCATATCCTGAGATTGAAATATTAAAATAAATTTTGTGCAACTCCCACAAAAGAGATTAGACTTCTTTGTCAGTTACAATATGTCCCAGATTTTTTGTAGGGATCAAAATGATAGTTTACTGTATTTAGTAGTATATGACTTTTAGTTATATGGATAAGAACTTCAAGTGTTTCCTCTTCCCATATTTTTCTGGATGATTATAATACAGGATGGTATAAAATATTATGCAAGGTGTCCCAAGTGTTAAACAACAATCCTAAATCCTGGCTTTATAACCTTCCTAATCCTCTAAAATCTCTCTATCATAATCCTACATTGTCAGTAGTTCTCTAAATTGTTGCTGTCCAAATACATTAACCCAATGGAAACCATTTAACAAAACATCACGACTGTAGCAGTTGTAATTAGAAATGACTAATAATTTCACTTTTTTAGAAAAATAAACAAAAAAAAAGTGTGCTTCTTGCACTTTGTACAGTTGTCTGTGCTTCTGGGATACAAGTCCTCACACATAGATAACAGTTGTGTTTCTTTCCTGCTGTTTGTGCTTAACACAAGACAGGTCTTTTGCAGCTACTACATTTCTCTACAGAACAGCAGTGTGATTTTACTTAGATGGTAATATGAATGGGGACCCCTTCCATAGCTGCATCTAGGTTGCCCTTATTACATGGCTTTTTAAACAGCTGCATTTTAGAAACTGTTTCTGAAATAGACATGCCCTGTAGTACGTATTTTTCTTTATTAGAAACTGTTTTCTGAAATAGAAACACTCTGGAATAAGTAGTTTCCTTATTGAAGACATTGTCGGGTGTTATCCAATCCCTAGCAGCACAGTGAGCTAATATCTTCTTTTCTCTGATAGTCTCACCCACTTTGTAATTTTACAAATAAAGTATTTAATGAAGCACAAAGGACTATACCTCTGCGCATAAACTGTTGATGCAGCCCTATTATAGTCAGTATTCATCTACATTTTTTTAGTTTTTCAAAGCATTACAATACTCATTGCTGGGTTATGGGTGTCATGGGCCTGGCCCTGAAAATTATGAGACCTATTTATATGGTGTGGTAATGGCATAGGATTTTTGACTAATTGGAAAGTAGAAGTGGCAGGGCCTACTTCAGATAAGTGGGCCAGGAGATGGAGCTCCATCAGCCACATTGTTAATCTGACCCAGCCAGTAGTGTCTTACATGAAAAGCTGCATTCAGTGATTCAGCCTGATTTGTACATACACAGACTGATTGACACTTACTAAAATGAAAAGTGTTACAGTAAAATACAAGGGCTAAAAACTTCTTTGGAATGCATGGCTAGGCTCCTAAGGATCCTCATGGATCAAAAGCCTAGTAAGTATCTATAAATCTATAAACCTATAAACCTAGGGGCATTTGTTTTATCTTTAGCCGTGTACTTGTTTGTTACAGTATACCTACAACTCCTTGCAGTTCAGATTGTATTTTAATGCTGTTTTTTTTACATCCTTCCACTTCCCTCCTGGCTCATTCTATTATAATACAGGACTTTCAATAAAATTTTTCCACACAAACAACTTTTCTGCGCTGCTGGGACATAGGTCTGTTTTTTGCAAATAATCAATATATTTAGTGTTTTTGTATTAAATTGTTTCTATAAATATTTTCACTTATGTGGTTATTAGGGTTATCTGTGTAGTGTCCATAACCGTAAAAAACACCAGATATTTTACATGCATACATACGTACATTATACAGTATATATATATATATATATATATATATATATATATATATATATATATATATATATATATAGACACACACACATTTCATGGGGAGGAAGAGACAACAGAGCATGTTTTTTGAAATGTAAAAGAGTGGTAAAACTCAGGGGGAAAAGCGTGAAGAAAAATGTTTTGAGAATATTAATGAACAATATAGATATGAATATGTTTATGTACTGATATTATAAGAACAAGAAAGAATATGTAAGAGAGGTAGATAAGAATTTATTTTATGTAATATAGGTTGTTTGGCCTTAAAGACTGAATGACATTTTTTTACTGGGAAATGGGTTTTAGCAGATATGTTGTGAAAAATTAGATTATGGTTGTGGAAGAAGGAGTGGGGGTCGATTATGGAAGAAAATAATGTGGATGTTATAAGAAAAATGATAAATAGTAAAAAAACATAGATGTTTGTATATATGTGCCTGTAAATATGTACATTTTGTAAATATGTAAATAATATTTTGTATGTTGTGTTAAATAAAGGATCCCTACTCTTTTCTGGACAGGAAAAGGTAATGCACTTTCTTTCCCAGGGTGGAACTGCTGGGAAGGAGGAGCACTAGTGGTGAGTGAGGAGCAGAGAGAATGCCTTGTTGCTTAAGTTGCTGAAAATGGGGATGAAAATATGGCAATACAGCAGGAACAGCTACTAGAATGTGATTTCAGTCATTTGGATGACTGTTAGGCCTGTACAAAGAAGGGGTATTTAGCTGGTTCACAGGAAAATGTACTACCACCAGGAGGAATGTAAAATAGTCACAGAATCATAAGAGATTACTAGGCTATCGACCCTGAGGTCATTTTAAGCCTAGCCATTTCAACTCAATATAATACCATAGAAGTACTAGGCAATACCAAAGATTGCATTTAATGATGACTGCCCATGTCCAGAAGGGTTGTGGGCACTATCCCCGATAAGAATTTATGGTGCCCATCTACTTGTCCAGGTTCCTCTTGTACAGTGTCATAGAAGTGCTCCATTTCACATGAATTGGTAGCCTGTTCCAAAGATATGGCAGTCAATGGGAGATAAATCTGCCCCCCCCCCAGCACGTCTTATTTAAGTCGCAGGCCATATTTAAGTCCCTGGAACAGGTAGCCCTAGACCCATATGATTTACAGATATGCAGTAAGTTCATTAGGTGTGGATCTTGGGCTGCTCTGTAAGCCAGGCATAAGCTTTCCCTAAGATGTCTATACAATACAGAGTATAGTAACAGGGACTTTAGTCAGTCCATGTAAGGCACATGCTGGAGGTCCTTGATCTTCTTTGTTAGAAACCTGTGAGGTCTCTCTAATTGTTGCAGGTACTTAGTACGGTACATACTGAATGGGATGTTATATTCAATTATGGGACGGATAAGTGCCGAGTATAGGGGGGTTATAACCTCTTATGCTCTTGAGGTGATGTCTTTATTAATCAAGTGAGCTATGTGGAAAGCTTTCCTTACAACGGCAGACACGTGGTGGTTGAAGTTAAGCTCATGTTCAACCTGTGATCCCAGGTCCCTTACCACATCATGGGTACTTAGGATACTGTTGTTGATTCGATAGTGTGAAGGGACATTGTTTGTACCGAAGGGAAAGATGATGCATTTCATTGCATTCAGTTTGAGACTGTGACTAATACACCAGTCGCTTGGTCTGTGAGAGACCCGTCTGGAGTATACTGACATCATTTGGGGATTCAACAATTGCACCTAGTTTGCATTCGTCTGCAAACTTGGTCAGCCACAGCCCTTTAGTTTTGACCTGAACTTCTGAGAAGCATATACCAAACAGTAGGGTGCCCAGCACTGACCTCTGTGGCACCCTGCTGGTAACAGGTCTGCTGGTTGATGTGGAGTCACCCACCTTGATAGTGTGTGTTTGGTTTGTGAGCCAGCTGGCAACCCATCTTACAATGAAGGGGTTTACATTCAGTTTGCTAAGTTTATCAGTAATGCCTGAATGTGGGATTGTGTTGAAAGCCTTTGCCAAGTCGAGGTATGCTGTGTGCACAGATTTGCCCTCATCAATGGCCCTGGTCGCACTTTCAAAGTAATCAACCAGATTTTACAGACAGGATTCTGCCCTTCACGAAGCTGAATTGGATACGATCCAGGGGATCGAGGTCACCTATGTCTTTATTTATGAGGTCCCTAATGATATATTCCATGGCCTTACAGATGAAGCTGGTCATGCTTATGGGTCTGTAATTCCCTGGGTCTGTTGCTAGGCTACCTTTGTGGAAGGGAATAACTGTAGCTGTTCTAAATTCCGCAGGAACAAAGCCTGTGGTTATGCTATGATTGAAAAAGATACTTAGTGGTGATGCTAGTTCACGTTTTAGCCTGTTTAGAAGACAGCCTAGGATGTCAGGAGCTCCACAGAGGCCGGGTTCTGTACCTTGGACAGGATTTTGAGGACCTGCTCTTCAGATATGCAAGGTGGGGGAGGTTGGGGGGAGTTTTGTTTAAGTTAGGAGGGGATAAGGGATTAAAATTTTCACCAAACCTATCTGCTATCAGGTTCACTAGCTCTGTAGGGTCAGGTGTGTGTAATACTGTTGGCCACCAGTTCTGCACATGCTTGGGTCCTACCCTTTAGGTTGTGCACATAGCTGTAAAAGGCCTTATGGTTATCCTTGGCAGTACATTATATATTTATTTTTATTTATTTAACATTTGTTTACCAAGAAAGTCCAACTTGGAACAAAGCCAATTTTCACAGGAGGCCTGGGGAGAAATGCTCAGGATGCATGTCTTTGTAACTTGCTAGGTTTCTCTCAAAGGAGCTCTTGGATGATTTGACAAGTTGTCTTATTTGCCTGTTAAGGCTGAGGAGGGTGCTTTTCCATTGCTGGGTCCTTGTGTTTGTTTTCTTGGACAGCAACCTTTTGCATTTATTGTAGAGTTTGTTGGTGCTAGAAGTCCACCATGGCAGCTTAATTTTACTTGTTCTGGCTTTGATTCTATCTGGTACAGTCGAATTTATACACTTATGCAAGTGATTGCACAGGACGTTAGTGTAAGCTTTGGCATAGTTACCACTTTCAGCTTGGGGTGGGGCTTAGAATGCATTTATACCTTCACCTAGGAGGGTATAGTTTGCCTTCTTGATGTTTTGTAGTCTGATTTCACCCTTTGTGAGTTCTGGTGTTGGTGTCAGTTTGAAGGTGACTGATTTGTGGTCAGTTTTAACTAATGATGTCCAACAGTTGCACCTGTTTGACATGTTGGTGAGGACCAGATCTAGAATGTTTGTTCCTCTTGTTGGGGTACGGATAATTTGCTCTACAGCATTTGAATTCACAAAGTCAAGGAACTTTTGTGCTAGCAAATTTGGGCTAGAGTAGGTTTCCCAGTTGATGGTGGGATAATTGAAGTCCCCCATAACCAGTGTGTTTAGTAAAATTTGGATTGCCTTCAATTAGGTTAAGTAGGCTTCATGGGTGTCATGATCCATGGAGCGGGATCTATAACTGGCTAGGACTTGAATGGAGGTCTTACCCACCATAACCTGGACTTGGAGTAACTCCATGGAGTTGTTCAGTCTAACTAGATGGGAGGTGAATTTATCTCTAATACAGAGACACTGCCTCCTTTGGTTTTTCACATGTTCATTTTGTGGTCTAAAGGTATAGAAGGCATTGTAGCCTTGCAGGGCCGAGATACTCTCTAAACCTTAAACTAGGCTTCTGTGACTGAACAGATATCTTCATCTTCTAGTGACAAAAGTGCTTCGAAGGAATGCAGTTTTTGGTTTAAGCTCCTAGCATTTAGCAGCATGATCCTTATTTTGTTTTGATTGGTTAATTTCACATTGGTAATGTTTTCAAGACCAAGACACTGTGGAGGAGGCAAGAACTTTTGCCAGTCGCCGAAAGCCTAGGGATGCCAGGTGCAAACCATATCTGGCAAAGCAGCGAGGTTTATCAACCATGGCTTCCCAGGCAGACAGAACTGGATCTCCTTGGAATGACACCAAAAACTAAGCCAGTAATTGAAATCAATAATTTTTGTTTATATTGTGGCATCATTCTACATGAGGGTACTATGCTGCTCAAGGATAGGGACATACCTGCCTAGGACAAGTACTCTGAGAGCTCAACAATGTCTCTCTTCATATAGTCCAGCAAGGTACATCTCAGGTCATTCACACCAACATGGACTATGACAAAGTCATAATGGTACTTGTTGCTGAGAGACTTGAGTGCATGCGTGATTTGGTGAATCCTGGCACTGAACAGGCAGCTGACCGTGACTTTCTTCTTGTCCAACCTGGTGAGTGGGACAGCCATGTGTCTCACTATTGAGTCCCAATGACAAGAAAACTTGTTTTTTGAGTGTTACACCTTACGGCCTTGGTGGAGGAGACACTAGTGTTGCTATGTGTCATGGGTGCTGTGGAGACTATGTTAGGTGTAGCAGACTTGTGTTTTGGTGGTCTCTAGTGTTTTGGTAAGTTTTACGGGAGAATCTCCATGTATGTGGATTTACATGTTTGATGTGTGCAAGAGTAGTGGTATGTATAGGAGTTGTGAGAGTATGTGAATATGTAGTGGTGGGCAAGTTGAGAGCCTTCTCCGTGTTACTGTTTTGAGTGAGAGAGCATGGATTCTAAAATCTTGGTGTAACTACATCTCTCACAAACTCTGCATTAGATTGTGTTATTAGTAAAGGGTTGCCTGTGTATATAAGGCAATTGCTACACTGACTCAAGAAATCCAAGTCAACAAGGATGGCAGGAGAAATAAAGGTAGTCCAGCTGTCCATAATTCTACGTTGAAGACTGTTGTCACTAAGGGTGGCTTTTCAGAAATTATCACAGAGGAGCTTGGTGAATGGATATTTCTGCCTGGGTTTTAAGGGAAAATTTGTTGAATTTAACTCTCTTGCTTTGGTGCACAATTGCGTGGTAGTGCATGGTGCCGAGCGACGAGCAAACAAACAGAAACCTGGTCAGATGCAGGGCCTAAATACCAGAAGCTAAAACCTGAAAACAAAACTCTTAAAATTCAAAAGGACCAGTGAGGATGCCTATACCAAGCCTTAGACCGGCCTCCCTTTACCAGTCAGGTCCCAATCAACACAGTTCTCTCACAAAAGTGCAGACAGGTCCCTTCCAGTCAAAGATGCCCTGGAAAACATGCTCAGAACAAACAAACCACTATAAACAGTTCCAGAAGCAGCAGAACTGGATCTGGACTATGCAGCAGCTTCTAGCTATCATAGTTTCAGTCGAGAATGTTAACATAGCAGAAAAACAGCAGCGAGACACTGAAAACATGTTTAAAACAACAGTAAATCAGTCAGGAGGCTCTAAAGAATGATTTAAACAGTTAACAGGTCACTTAATTAAGTACTGCTTGGCAGGAAAACCACAGCAGGCAGAACAAATAGCTTTAAAGCAGTAAAAAAATACCAGTAAATACTTAAAACAGTGGAAACCGAAAATTTATTTATTTATTTATTTATTTATTTGCATTTGTTTAACCAGGATAGTCCATTGGGCTCAAGAACCCGTTTTCAATGGAGTCCTGGGGAGAAAAGCTCCACATACATAATTAACAGAGAATGAGGATAAACATAGACATTACATGGGGTTCAACATGAGAAAAGTAACAAGTACAGGGGAAATACATATACATTTGATGGGGTAAAACAAAATACAATGTACATAATAAATCGTGTAGAAAACAGCTGAGCCAAGGCAATAAGAGTTACACCAAATTAAAAAACAAAAATATGCTGCCTGGTGTTCTTATAGTCAGAGCAGTCAGAGCTGAAAGAGTTTCAAGATGAAATAGTAGGTTATGAAGGGTGAGAGCAGGAGCATTGCCATGATGAAGATAGATAAGAGTGGAGTGATTTTTTGAAGGATGGGAGGCTTGTGATAGTACGAATAGAGGGAGGAAGGGAGTTCCATGAGCGTGCTAGAGAGAAGGACAGGAGGTTTTGTCCAGGAGGGTGGTGGGGTCTGTGTATTTCTATGAGGTTTTGATTGTTTGATCTTAGCTGTCTTTGTGTGTGGTGGATTTTAAAGGTAGAAGAAAGTGAGGGGCAGAGGGTTGGCTGGAAAATCAGTTTGTGAGCATATGTGAGTTGGGTATATGAGAGGTAGTTGGGTAGTTCTAACCATTTTAGTTGGTGGAGTGGTTCACAGTGGTGTATAGATGATTTGTTAGAAGTGGCAAATTTGGCAATTTTATTGTAACAAGAGGATAGTTTGGTTTTGAGGGAAGATTGGAGGTTAGTGAGAAGGGGTGCCCCATAGAGGAGGGAGGGTAAGAGAAATGTAGTTGAGAGTGTAATTTTGGTAGGTGGGCTAAGAAAGCGATTATGACGTAGAGCATGCCAAGTTTTGGTGTGTTTTTTTTATGTTTTAGCAGATGGAGTGGAATTTAAACTGGTCATCGATTTGGACTCCTAATAGTTTGGTTTCTGATACAAGCTCAAGGGGAATGTTATTATGGCTATAGATGGAGAATGATTTAAGATCGATGTTAGTATTTTTGAAGGGTAAATATCATGAGTTTGGTTTTAGTAGCGTTAAGGGCTAGATGGTTGTCTTTCATCCAATTTTCAGTGGTGGAGAAGGCTTCCTGGGTAAGCTTTAGTAGAGTTGGTATGGATGAGGCAGTGCAGATGATTGTGGAATCATCTGCATATTGAATAATATTGGCTTGAGGGATAGCGTGATAAAAGTCATTAATGAAAATATTGAAGAGAAGGGGGCCCAGGATGGAGCCTTGTGGGACACCTGTAGGGGTATTTAGAAAGGAGGAAGTGGCTTTTTTCCATTTGACTGCTTGTTGTCTGTTGGAGAGATAGCTGTTAAACCACTGGAGTGAAGTGAGAGAAAGGTTTAGATTAGATAGTTTAGTAAGAAGTAGGTTATGGGATATAGTATCAAAGGCCTTGGAAAGATCAAGAAGAGTGGTAGATACAATGAGTCCAGAATCCCTAGCTTTGTTAACAGTTTCGAGGAAAGATAGAAGGGCTGTCATAGTACTATGATGGGGTCTGAATCCATGTTGGGTGGGGGTTATTTGATTGTTGTCCAAGAGGTGGGGAAGGAGTTGAAGGTGGATGCATTTCTCCAAGACTTTAGAAATGGGAGAGAGGATGGCTATAGGACGAAAATTGGAGATGTTAGTATTATTTCCACCTTTGTGTAGAGGAATAATATAGGCTTTCTTCCAGGATTCGGGAACAAGACCTTCTTGAATAGAGCGATTGATGAGGATGCTGATAGGGAGGGCAATGGCATCAGCAGCAATACTGAGATAGTATGAGGGAATGTTGTCAGGGGCATTGGTGCCTGGTTTTAATTTCTGTAGGAGTTTTCTTATGGTAGCAGTAGGAGTAGGTTTAATAGAGAAAGGGTGTGATTGAGGTGGGGATGATTGGGACAAAGGAGTAGGAGGAGGAGATTGAGGTGAGGGTGAATGAGATAAAGGAGTAGGAGGGGATGTTGGTTGGCAGAAGAGGAGGTATTAGGTGAATTGTTGTGTGTAAAAGAGGAAGTAAGTTTAGAAATAGAGTCTATGAAGAAACAATTGAATTGGGTAGCAAGATCAATGTCCTGTGAGTCTGGGCTGGGGTTTGGGTTTTCTATAGTACCAGGTTTTAAGAGTGAATTTATACTTGTCCAGAATTTTCGTGGGTTAGTTTTATGATTGTTTTGAAGGTGGATAAAGTAATTTTGCCGGTCTATTGAGATAAGTTTTTTAACTGAGTTACGTATAGTTTTGTATTGATAGAGGTTTGAAGTAGATTTGTTTTTCTTGTATTGTGTCCATGTTTTGTCTCTGAGTCGCATGGAAGTCATTGTATTTTTAGTTAGCCAGGGGGCTGCTTTCCTTTTTATTCGTTTGGTTATTAGGGGAGCATGATTATTTAGGATGTTTAGGAAGGTAGTGTTAAAGTGAGATACTGCATTTTCGAGTGCTAGGGTTTTTAAGGGAGTCCAATTAATAGATTTAAGGTCACTGGAAAAAGCTTCAGGGTTGAAATTTTTATGGAATCTGGTAGTTATGTAATTGTGAGTAACTTGTACGGGAGTTGGAAGACGTGTAGTGAAGATGGGAACATGATCACTTATGGGGTCAGGAAGGGTTCCACTGTCAGAGTAGTTATGGGGATGGGAGACTAGAATCCAGTCTAAGATGTTGCCCCTTGAGAAGTCTTTGGATGGCCTAGTTATTGTGTTGATTAATTGAGAGTATTTGAAAAGGTTGATGTTGAGGGGGTGTGTAGTTGACTGTATGGAGGACCAATTAATGTTGGTATCTCCCATGATTATAGTTTCATTGTTAATGTTACTTGATAGCCAGGAGAGGATGTTTTCAAGTATTGGGATATTATCTCCAGGGGGAATGTAGAGTGAGGCTATAGCAATGGATTTGTGTGTATTTAGTTGGAGATGAGCTAGCAGTAGTTCTGCAGTAGAAAACTGGGGAATGGTTTTGTTGTAAGGTGTTAGGCATAGGGAGGATGGATAGAGTAGAGCTACTCCACCACCCTTTTTGTAGGGTCTGTCTAATCTAATGATTGAGTAGTTTGGTGGTAATATCTCGGCATCCTTAATGTGGGGTTTTAGCCAGGTTTCAAAAAAAAAAAAAAAAAAAGCTTGCTAAACAGTGAAAACAGCAATAACATTCAATTTTGCAGGCACAGTGTAGAAGGCAATTGCAGTATAATGGTGTAGTTTAATGCACAGTAAACAAATATAGTATAAAAGGCAGCAGGCAATAAAAAGGGCAGTAAATAGTATCAATAAGCAAATAAAAAGGCAACTTGTGTTTTTTGGAAGCTCAGAAGCCTCTAGTCATCTGGTGCCTCAGGTTAGAGTTGTGGCTGGTAGCCCACCTCAGTTTAGCTTGGTACAAACAAGCAGAAACTGCTGAGATGCAGGGCCAAAATACCAGAAGCTAAAACCTTAAAAAAACTCTGACAAAAATCAAAAGGACGAATGGTGGAATTGCTACGAGAAGAACTGGAAAATGGAGCAGAATGTCATGGGATGATTTTAACTGTTTTTTGAAGATGGAGATAAACATGTTGATGTCAGTACAGCAAAGAAAACACACTTCTTCTATTTTAAGAAAAAATGCTGACAATCAAGAGCAAGTCATTGGATTTGGTAAAAGAGGATGTCCCACAGAACAACTAAAGAGTAAAAATGGGAAAATTCTTGACAGGTACTTTATGCAAGACAATATGCTTGTGATTTTGGGGGGTTTGAATTATGAATATCAGGTCATTTATACATCTTGGAAGGGAAGATTTTTGTGCATAACTTTTGAATCATTCATTTTAAATGACTAATTTCTGACTGAATGTGAATAAATTAGGTCAAGAGATTCAACTGTGTTAAAAACAATTGAAATATTTTTACAGTTTCAGACAGATGACATTGATGAATCTGACATTAAAATAAGTTTGCTAAAAGACTATAAAAGAGTAGAAAATGTAACAAAAGTAAGAGATAACAGATGGTTATAGAATGGAGGGTGGGGATTGGACATTGTACTGAAAGTTCACAACAGCAAAGTAATACAGCTTCCAAGTGTTGCTTTAATTAATGGTTTAAGGGGGACTGTGAAATATGGCAGTCAATCCAAAACATTTTTGTGAGGAAACCACATTTAATCAGTACATATTGAAAAAATAAGATGTAATCAGTGTGGTGAAATTGGTCATTACTGCCAAAAAGTGTCAAGGTGAATGCAGACTATGTAAACAGAAAAGTAATTGTTTTGGTTAAAGTGTAGAGAAAAAGAAGAGAATATACAAATGGAATTTAAGTAAACTGCTGAACCTATACATGTACAGAATGCACCAGATGGGAATAGTGCTGAACCTATACATGTACAGAATGCACCAGATGGGAATAGTGATGACATATACATGTACAGAATGCACCAGATGGGAATAGTGCTGAACCTTTACATGTACAGAAAGCACCAGATGGGAATAATGCTGAAACTATACATATAGGGAATGCACTGGATGTTAATAGTCCTGAGCCTATACATGTAGAGAATGCACCAGATGGGAATAGTGATGAACATATACATGTACAGAATGCACCAGATGGGAATAGTGATGAACATATACATGTACAGAATGCACCAGATGGGAACAGTGCTGAACCTATACATGTACAGAATGCACCAGATGGGAATAGTGCTGAACCTATACATGTACAGAATGCACCAGATGGGAATAGTGCTGAACCTATACATGTACAGAATGCACCAGATGGGAATAGTGCTGAACCTATACATGTACAGAAAGCATCAGATGGGAATAATGCTGAAACTATACATATAGGGAATGCACTGGATGTTAATAGTGCTGAGCCTATACATGTAGAGAATGCACCAGATGGGAATAGTGATGAACATATACATGTACAGAATGCACCAGATGGGAATAGTGATGAATATATACATGTACAGAATGCACCAGATGGGAATAGTGATGAACATATACATGTACAGAATGCACCAGACGGGAATAGTGCTGAGACTATACATGTAGGGAATGCACCAGATGGGAATAGTCATGAACATATACATGTACAGAATGCACCAGATGGGAATAGTGATGAATATATACATGTACAGAATGCACCAGATGGGAATAGTGATGAACATATACATGTACAGAATGCACCAGATGGGTATAGTGATGAACATATACATGCACAGAATGCACCAGACGGGAATAGTGATGAAAATATACATGCACAGAATGCACCAGACGGGAATAGTGATGAAAATATACATGTACAGAATGCACCAGATGGGAATAGTGATGAACACATACATGCACAGAATGCACCAGACGGGAATAGTGATGAAAATATACATGCACAGAATGCACCAGACGGGAATAGTGATGAAAATATACATGTAGGGAATGCACTGGATGTTAAAAGTGCTGAGCCTATACATGTAGAGAATTCACCAGATGGGAATAGTGATGAACCTATACATATAGAGAAGGCAATGGATGGGAACAGTGCTGAACCTATAAATGTACAAAATGAACTGCCTGGGAATAGTGTTGAACAGCAGGAAAAGCAATACAAAATTTAGAAGGGGAAGTAGAAACTACAACTGTTTATGTAAGCAACGATGACCAAGAAAATAGGATAGAAACAAAAATGATATTAGATGTTTTTACTGATAATATATCTGATAAGGACAAAGAGAAAGAAAAAATAGACAAACATGAAAATTAAGGGTGTCTTGGTCAAATGGGTAGCTTAAGAAAAAGAAAATTCAAACATTTTTCACCCAAAGTTAAAAGAAAGGATACATTTGAGGATAATGTCTGTAAATGTTAACTGCATATCAAACACAGTTTTGATGGTTAAAGTACTGGTACTGAAATGGTTATTAGAATTAGATGTCATGTTTTGGTATACAAGATGTGTGATTCATTTGTAAGCATGATAGAAGTCAATTTGAAAAAAAATATGGGGGCAGTGACATTTAATCGTGGACATGAAAAATGTGCGTGTATGTGCATGGGGGTTGTTTTCTTATATAATTCCAAAATAAAGCTTTTAGATGTTTGTATAATCAAGGTAGGTAAGGCTAGGATATTAGACATTAGGTATGAAAAGTAAGTGCATATTTTAATAGGTGTTTGTGCTAGTATGCTTGGCACAACAGGTAGCACACTTGACTTTGGTGCAGAAGATTGTAGGTTCTACTCTTACACCACATAGACTGAATGCTGACACTGCAGGGCAGCATAAGGGAGTGCTGCACTGCTGAGTGTGCCATCCTTTCGATGAGACATTAAACCAAGACCCTATCTATTTGAGTTTGTGGTAACTCAGGTGGATGTAAAAGATTCCACTGAACCTATCAAAAAGACTAGGGAAGTACCCTGATGCCCTGGTCAAAATTCTCCTGGTAGTATAAATACCACCTCAGGTCTTCACTGAAAAGAGGATAGTAGCCTAGTGGGATTAACCCAGTCAACAAAGGATAGATAAATAAATAAATATCAATGTGAAAGAATGAGAAGAGCTACTTGAAGTTAAGAAACGTATGATAGTGAACATGAAAGTAATAGTAATAGGGGATTTAAATTGCCATCTATGTATGAAAGCTATGAAAAAAATGAAATTGTAGGACACAGTTGCATGGACATATACAAGAGTTCTTTGACAACTGAAACAGATTATTTTAATATGTCCACCAACATAAGTCAGGATGATTGGTGGTGTGAAGTCCCTTCTCTGAGCCAGGAATCAAGGAGTCTCAATCTTCACCACGGATACTGGTGAGGGATGTTCACTTGGAATAAAAACAGATATACACAGTACTTTTAGATGCAGCTCTCTGGACCAAGCACAATTTCCCTTAAGAACACCCAGGGAACACACTCTCATCCTGGGGCTGGGTTTCCCACTCTCTCACCAAGCCACAAAACACCCCACACTGACCACAGCTGTACAGTTGAGTCTTCAGCTGAGTGTTCCAAGCCAGGACCTCCACCACCCTTTCTGTGATACCACTGTCCCCGCTCCAAGTAGTTAACACACACACACACACTCTGAGATTTGATTTATATATATATATATATATATATATATATATATATACACACACACACACACACACACACACCTGGGAAAGGTTGGCACAGATTTACCAGCTATGCCCTCTCTGCCCAGACTATAAGGTAGATATTACCACCAGAACACCCCAAAGCCATCTACTCCAAGGCTCTTACAAGGGTAATCAATTATTTATTTATTTTACATTTGCTAACCGGGGAGGTCTGACTGGGTGGGCTAAAGACCCTTTTTCAGCAGAGGCCCGGGGAGAAAAGCTCCACAAAGAAAGACAATTACATATACATTTAGGTGTTTAAACAGCATCACAATATATACAAATTTGGAATTGACATTTTACAGTGGTATGAAGACTGTACAAATACAGGGGAATCAAAGAACAATCAATAACAATAGTTAATAAATTTCATGGTATACAGTTTGGGTTTGAAACAATACAATACAATAAAAATATAGTACATTAGACTATTTATGAAGTAGTATTAAGACAGCTCAATAGGGGAACATAAACATTCTTAAGTAATGTATGTCATTACACAGTTTATGGCAAACATTTGTAACTAGAATAGTGGTAGTACTAGTTTATGTCTTCATTTAAAAGTAACAATTATTTAACTTGATGGGGTCAGTATATGTGAGTGAGAATTTAGTAAAGTAAGAGGGGCATAGTATATGTTCCTTGTCTGAGTGCTCTAGCCTGGGGAGCAGTCATAGCATTTCCAGCTTTGCCTCAGATGTTGCTTGATTAGGTTTTTAAATGAGGCTTTAGAGGATGTGCTTTGTATGTTAATGGGGAGGGTGTTCCATTTTTTTAGCGACTGTACTATACCGTATAATGAGTCACCAAAGCTATTACTGCTGTTGGTGACTTGTAGTAACAGTTTATACTGAGTAAAATTAATACAAATACAAATGGTAGTGTTTAACCAATGCAGCAAGGCTTTCAGGAGTGGACACAGTATCAGCAAATGTACCCTCAAAGGTTAAACTATTTGATAAAAGCCACAATGAAAAGTTTAAATATATTTAATAATAAATAATAAAAGAATGTAAAAATGCTAAATATCTATTTACAATAAACAGTAAAGTTTCAATCACAGGAAATATTAAAAATAACACTGATGGAAAGATTCACACAGATACAGAAAAACAGTACTTAACAAATCTCACTACATTTTCCTAACTGATCTAAATATTACAGTCCCCTAGGTCACTTACTAAAGCAAGCCAAGATAATGTGGGTGAGTGGTCCTCCTTGTCAGGCTTCATAAATGGACTGCTCTGAGACTTCTGTCTCATCTAGTATTAAAACATCATTTCAGTACTGGATTATAGAATTACATCACATACAGCTGGTTATCTGACTTCTGGTTCCCACATTACCCCCTTTACTAGAAAATGACCAAGAATCTAGCATATATGTGCCATAATACAAACACATACAGCCTGGGTAAGATTTGTTATAGCATCTGGAAGCTATAAAATAATTTCAAAAACTTCCAGCTTTCCAGAGTAGCAATTAATTCATCTCTAAGGGCAATACAATAGGATTCCTAGTCCTGTTTTTCACAGACATTTTGTGCCTGGCTGCAATCAGAACTGTAAAACACAACCTTTATGGCTTAAACCAGGTAATTTAATTTCAGACTATTTTTCAAAGTTAGCTGGACTGAGATTAACCACTTCTCTTCCAGTATCCTCTGTTACAATATATTCATTTCAACAGTTGCAATACAGTCTGACATACATGTATATTTCTTTTCTGTCCAGCAGGATCCACTGCAGGTACATTTTTAACACAAACAGTTTTACAAATATATTTTCAACACAAGCATCTATACAAATCAGCTGGATATACAAATTACATATAATTCTTTGCAAAACTCCAGCTAGCTATGCTGGCATATGTTACACATCCACTGCCCTACTCCTCCTGGCATAGCTGGCAATACCTCACATCATCACATCTCTCCCCCCATAGATCAGAGTGCATGTGCTATGTACTGTACCTTTAAGAAGCATCTCAAAGACGCAACATGCATATATAAATGTCTAGCACGTGCCATTACTAGTGCCATTTTGAGAGTGCAGCCAGGGAGTAAGCATGTATGATTCCAGCAGTTAGTTTATATATAAGTTACTTAAGTTAAAGTCAGTTAACTTCTATCTCTAAACATATAACACCTTTGAATTTGTTGTACTGCTGAAAAGCTGCTTAAACAGAACCCACAAAGACTCTTCTACTGTGTTCAAAGTAGGAGAGTGACATGGTGTCAGAAATAGGATCGCACAGACTGATATTTGGAGCCATGAGGTATAGAGATGACAGTGAAGATAAACTAAGACAAACTATCACAAAAAGGAGCCAGAAAAGAATCAAAGGTAATGAGAATTCGTACAAGCTATTTATTCTATAAAAAGGGTAAAACAGAGCATTAAAAGGGCACAAACCATATTAAGCAAGTGGGAGGCACAAAAGATTTATTAATTAAGGGAAATGTTTAAAATAAGATGTTTGACAAAAATGAGCATGTTTAAAACAAAACGGGGTGTTTAAAGCAAAAAACGAATATGTTTAAAGCAGAAACAGACATGTTTAAAGTAAAACGAGCACAAGAAAAGTACAATGGGCATGGAAAGGGATTAAACAGGCAAAACGAATATAATAAGGGCAAAAAGGACACACTAAGCATAAATAAAGCAAGGCGACTGCATGTTTTTTGGCAAAGTGCTGTATTTTGGTATAACTAAGACTTCGTATTGTATCAAGGGCATAACTATAGTTATTCGAAGTATCTCATCAAAGTGTGTAAGAATGCTTACAGTGTGCATATTACTGTGCATGTATTCTGAAGAGTTTATTTGTGTGTAAAGTGCAACTACTTCATTGAGTACAGCCAAAGTATAGCCATTTCAAAAAGTTTCTTGTGCTGGGTGTGTCTGTTTGCAAGGTGCCGCCATTACAGAGTGTTTCTTGTACTGTAAACAGTTGCCTAGTAAGCTACTGCCATTTTGGGGAAATTTCAGTGTGCTGTGTACAGTTTATTTGCAAAGTGCAATTACTTTGAAATGTTATTGACTTTAAGCTTCTCTTGCCCAGTTCATTCGCATTGTGAAGTCATTTGAAATGTTTCTTAAAATGATAAATTACTTTGGCAATACAACAAATTCAAAGGTGTCACAGTGTCTGAGAGAGTTATTTTGCAGAGAATGTCCAACAGCATAGTTTCGCAAAGCCAATGAGCATAATTTCAGAAACACGAAGTATAAGAACTGGCATAAATTCCTGGAATATGTGTATGTGTACATGTTGTGATTATTTGCAAAACCTTTCACTGGTATGTTTTAATATGGCAGACGGATTTTGAAAGCCCTTACCACTTGTATTTGATTGGAATATTGCAGAGAATTGGAGAATATTTGAGCAAGAGTATGATATTTTTATACATGAAGCTTATTCAGCTAAAGATGCACACACCAAGGCATTCATTTTGTTACACCTAGCTGGGTCACAGGCCACAGAAAGAGTGTGTTAGTTTGTGTATGCACCAGCAGTATACGAGGGAGAAGGTGAAACTCGTCATATTGTTGTACAGGCTGAATCAAGGGAAGACCCTGAGTGTTTGAAGTGCAAGTTCAGAGAAATGTGTAACCCTCAGACAAATATTACATCAGAAAGGCATTTGTTTTAGATGAGAGATCAGAAACCAGGGGAAACTTTTGCAGCTTATATAACTGACCTGAGAAACAAAGCTAAAACATGTCAGTTTGGTGATTTAAAAGATGAGTTAATAAAGGACAGGCTCGTGTGTGGTATTAATAGTGCTGCTGTGTGAAAGATCTTGCTTTGTGACTGTGATTTAACATTAAGTAAGGTCATAGAGATTTGTCAAATCCATGAGGTGACAGAAAAACACACAAGTATGCTTACGAGTGACAACAGCATGGTTTCAGCAGGGTCTAAAGCAAGTGTAGATAGAATGCAACACGTGGCAAACAGAAGTAGGCCTAAGCATGTGTCATGTCAACTAAAGTTACTACAGGGTTTCCTGGGAGGAGATGTAGCTTTCCAGCAAGTTCTAAGGCTAGTTCCTCAGTGCAATACAAGTGTGAAGCAGCAAAACCAAGTTCATCTTTATTGTTAACTGTCATAACTGTGGTGCAAATCATGAGCCTAAAAGAGAGAAATGCTTAACTTTCAGTCAGCAATGTCACAAGTGTAAAAAATGGAACGATTTTCAAAAGTTTTGCAAATCAAGTAAATCTCACACAGTTATAAAGAAAGGTCACATAAAAAAGCAAATTGATCAAGTAGAAACACAACAGTCCGCTTTTTATGTGGATGGTGTAGAAGTTGCTCATAAAAGAGTTGATGCAGTGAATTTGTTGGCAAAGAGTGAAGGGTTTTGTACTGTCCGGATCAAAGGTAAATCCACAGAGCTTAGAGTAGACACTGGCTCAAAGTGTAATGTTAGTATCAGCAGACACATTTGCTAATGTGAGAGCTAATGAGCAACTCAATGTGGCCAGTAGTGCGAAACCTGTTGCTTATGGAGGTGAAGAAATTCAAACCAAAGGATCAGTGATGCTTTCATGTTATTTGTCCAAGAACTGTTCCAGCTTATTATTCTATGTGATACAAAGACCAGTACCAGTCTTTACTGGGTCTCAAAGATAGCTTGAGAATGAATCTGCTTTCTTTTACCAAAGAAGTTCATCACGTAAGTACATCTCCTAATTTCAATTTTTCTGAAGTGATTTTCTTGGAGTATGCTGATGTTTTTGAAGACAAGTTGGGCAAACTTCCAGTTGTGTATTCCATGAAGTAGTTACACCTGCAAGAAGAGTTCCGATAACTATGCAGAACAAAGTCAAGGCTTAGTTGATTAAGATGGTGGAGCAAGGTGTGATTTGTCCAGTTACAAAATCAACTGAATGGGTGTCATCTATGGTAGCAGTTCACAAAAAAAGCTCAGAGAAAATCAGAACATGTATTGACCCAAGATGAACAAAGCACTGAAGAGACCGTATCATCCAATGCACACAGTTGAAGAGGTCGCAGCCCTAATACCGAATTCCACTGTTTTTTTCTGTTTTGGATGCAAAATTCATTTTAGCAAGTGATGCTTGATCACAAATCCTCATTGCTAACCACTTTTGGTACTCTGTTTGGCAGATACCAATTCCTAAGGATGCCATTTGGAATAAATTCTGCAAGTGAAGTCTTCCGGCGTGCAATGAAGCAACTTTTTTTCAGGTTATCCTTGTGCCATAATAGTAGATTATTTATTGATTGGAGGTAATGGTGAAGCTGAGCATGACAGAAACCTAAGGAGAGTTCTAGACAGAGCATGTGAAGTAAACTTGAAACTCAATCCTTTGAAGTGTAAATTCAGGCTACCAGAAGTTATATATGTAGGTCATTTATTTACCTGGCTTGAGACCAGACCCAACCAAGGAAGCAGCTATCCTTGAAATGTCAGCACTAGACAACGTGCAAGCTCTACAATGTTTTGTAGGCATAGTCAACTATTTAGGAAAGTTTATACCAGACTTCAGTGAGTTGATAACACCTTTAAGAGAGCTAACATGCAAAAATGTTGCATGGTCATGGTTAGATCACCACCAGAAGGCATTTGAAGACCTTAAGCATAAAACTGCCACCCCACCTACATTAAGATACTATGATGTGCATAAACCAGTCGACTCTTTCCTATGATGCTTCAAAATGTACTTTAGGTGCAGTTATACTTCAAGAAGGCAAGCCAGTAGCCTACACATCTGGAACACTTACCCAGACTGAGATGAAGTATGGTCAAATTGAGAAAGAACTTTTGGCAATAGTGTTTGCATGTTCCAAGTTTCATGATTATATTTATGGTTGAACTATTCAGATTGAAACTGACCATCAACTTCTAGTTACTATTCTAAAGAAGCCTATGCATTCAGCTCCAGCTAGATTACAAAGAATGATGCTCAAATTACAAAATTACAACTTCAAATTGGTCTACACGAGAGGCAAACTGCTCTATCTGTCGATACTTTATCCAGACTGCCCAGAAATATGACGGAACAGCTTGCTGCAGAGAATTTTGACTTTGACATGATGGGAGTGCGTATTTTTTCTACCACTAGGCTTGATGAGTTGTGAGATCACACTGAGACTGATCCAGTTTTGCAAAAGCTGAATCACTACATTAATATTGGATGGCTGTCAAAGCAATAAAGTGTACCATCTGAAGTGCGAACATATTTTCCTTACTGAGATGAAATGCTTATGGAAGACGGCATTATTTTCAAAGGTCCTAAAATTATTGTTCCGGCTTCCTTACAACAAAGAATATATCCAGATTTTGTATCATGGTTACCCACCCAGGTTCTGCATCCAGTAAGAGAATTAGTATTTTGGCCTTCATTACTGAAAGACATTGATAAAGTACTTTCTTTTTATTCAGTATGCAATAGTACTAGACTGCATCTGCAAAGAGAACCACTTCAGCTAAGTCAAGTTCCTGAACTACCTTGGTTGACAGTAGCCACTGATATTTTCAAGTGGAACAGTCAACATTACTTGGTATTGGTAGACTCTTATTTGAACTTGTTTGAGATTGTCTTACTACCTAACTTAACATCTACTGCTGTTATCACTAAGTTGAAACATCATTTGTCAGTCCATGATAGTCCACACAAAGATATTTCTGACAATGGTGCTCAATTTACTAGTCAGTTGTTTTAGAAATTTGCAAGAGAATGGGACTTTGTACATGTTACTAGCAGTCCTCAATATCCACAGTCAAATGGTCTAGCTGAACGTGCAGTGCAGAGTGCAAAACAGTTACCTGAGCGTGACAATACCGATGTCTTTTAGAATTTATTTAATCTCAAAAACATACCCTGAGACAATATTCTTGGCTCACCTGCTCAAAGACTTCTTTCAAGGCAAACCAGAATGATGCTACCTATTAGTTCCAGTTTATTGAGGCCTAAAACCAAGAACAATAGAACCATAAAGGATCAACTACTCAAGAAGTCACACAGACAGACACACACACACACACACACACACACACACACACACACACACACACACACACACACACATCCCCCCAACACTGAATACCTACCCCAACAGGCAAGACCATCCACTCCCTACACAGTCATCCAAGCTCGCCACAACAGTCAGACCGTGGTACACAGGCACATTCATATCATTACCTCCCCTACATAATGGCCATTTTCAAGCCATCACTTTGTTCCTCCTCCCTGTGCATATGATAACTATGCTCTGCACTCAGTACTTTGTTACAAGGGTGTCTGATGGATAGCAAGGGCATGTCCATGCATGGTATAGCATAATCTGTTTGTACTACTGCATGCATCTGTGTTAATGTTTATGTTTAATTTGGCCCATAGTTATGAACCAGATATTGCCATGGAATTCTTTGCCTGCCTTCACTCTTCATCACATACAGTTGGATCCTCCAACAATTCCTCACCAGGCCCCTCCTCTTCTTCTGGTTCTTGCATATCCTGTCCACTGATGGCAATACACTGTTGCATCTGTCTGCATAACAACACATTGTATAACACTGTGTATATAGTAGAAATCTTACTGAGGGTTTCCAGAGTGCACTACAATACAGCACTACAGGCATCTAATAAGTGAAAGTGAGCCTTTGCCATGCTGAATATGCTGAAGAGAGACATCTTGAGCTCTCAGATTATGCGTCCCAGGTTGGTAAGAGACTAGCATTGAGCAGGAGTCTACCTTCTCCAAGAATGATGCCACACTATAAACAGACCCCCCCCCATGTCTCTGATGGACAGATTCCAACAGTAAGTTAACCAATCCCAAGCTAACATACCCCCAACATAACTCTTAGGTCCTAACTAACATACCCCTACAGTATAGGTGTCCAGTGTACTCAAGGCCAAAACTGGGTTGGGTTGGATGGTGAGTCTTATAAAGACGCTGGTGGTCGATAGTTCATAGTTTTGTACTAGGCTAAGTGTTCCATCCAGAAGTCCACTTTGATAAATCAGATTTCTTCATCTGTTGAGGGAAGGAGAGACGGTGAGAATACAAACGGTGAAAGGTTTTGACCAGATTGGTCAGTTACTGGAATTTGTGCTGAGCTGCGATCTTAACTTGTAGGATCTGAGGGTATGGATTATAGGAGAAATCACAGACATCTACTTCCTATACCAGAAACATCACCACAACATTGTGAGTGACATATTCTCTAGATGTCAGAGTGAACCAAATATTGTTTCTATTCTAGAGCATGTTCCGACCTCTGATTCCATTCCTGAACATATTCCAGACTCGAACATTTTACAGAGACAGTTCCTGTTAAGCTCAAATCACAATTTTACTTCACAAGTTATGGACGAGTATGCAGGCCCAGTGTGAAATACACAGCAACATGAACTTAACTATGTATATATGCATTTTATCCTGTATCAATGCATGAGAGAAAACGGTTTGTGATATCTGCATGCCAAATAGATTCATAACATTGCATGTTTTATTTTTTCAAGAGGGAGGATGTAGATCAGAGTGCATGTGCTGGGTACTGTACCTTTAAGAAGCATCTCAAATACGCAATGTGCATATATAAATGTCTAGCATGTGCCATTACAAGTGCCATTTTGAGAGTGCAGCCACAGAGTAAGCATGTATGATTCCAGCAGTTTGTTTGTATACAAGTTACTTAAGCTAAAGTCAGTTAACTTCTATCGTGCAGTGTTTGTATAAAATAAAGCTGCTTAAACAGAACCAACAAGACTCTTCTTCCTTTGAAGACTCAAGCTAGTTTTTCAAGTGATCCTTGAGAAATGTGGCTTGAGGGTCATAAGCCTGTCTGGGAACACATTAACCGATACCCTGTCTTTACAGTCCATCTGCATTGGCATTGCTGACCCCACTACTGTGCTGCACTGTCATATCATATGCGTGCAACCCTAGGCTCCACCTTAATAACTTGGCATTTTGCTGGCTGGCTTGATGTAGCCATGCTAAGGGATTGTGGTCTGTAACTACAGTGAATTTCCTTCCATACCGATAGGGTTGAAGCTTCTGCAGTGCCCATACTATGGCTAGGCATTCTTTTCCTACTGCTGCATAACATTTCTCCCTGGGTTGGAGCCTACGGCTGAGATATACAACTGGGTGCCCTTCTCCCTCTGAAGAAACCTGGCTGGTTCAAAGCATCCACCTGCACAACAATTCTTCGCTGCAATCTGGACTGGCTAACAGAGGGGTCCTCCCAAAGCCCCTTTAAGCTTTTGGAATGCCTGCTCGCAGGCTGGGGTCCAAATTACCTTATCTGGCCTGTTTTTCCTTGTCAGGTCTGTAAGGGGAGCAGCTATTATATTTTAAATGTGAACACACTTTCTACAGTACCCCACTTTCCCCAAAAATGCTCTCACCTGCTTTTTGGTAACAGGGAATGCCATGCCTGAATAGCTTCACCCTTGGAAGGTTCTCGTCTGATCTTACCACTTGCCACTCTATGTCCCAGGTAGAAGACCTGCCATATCCACCTAACACTTACTAGGCTTAATGGTCAACCCTGCCCTTTGAAGTCTGCCCAGGACCTCCTTGACAAGCTGAAGGTGCTCTTGCCAGGAATGGTTGTAGACAGCAATATTGTCCAGGTAAGGAACGCCATAATCTCCTGCTCTTGCTAGGATACAATCTACCAGCCTCTGGAAGGTTGCTGGTACATTTTTCATCCCAAAGGGGATCTTTGTGAACTCATATAATCCAAAAAGGAGTCACAAAGGCTAATCTTTGTCTAGCAGTGGGAGTCAAGGGCACCTGCAGTAGCCGTTGGTCAGATCAATAATGATGAGGTACTTAGCCCCACCCAGCTGCTCTAAGGCTTCATCTGTCCTAGGCATGGGGTAAGCATATGACTGTGTTATTAGTTTTCTGTGATCCACACAGAACTTGGTGCTACCATTTTTCTTTGGTACCAGCACCACTGAGGGGCCCAGGGATGGCTGGATTCCTGGATTACTCTCAGTTCCAATATTTCCCTTATCTCTTCCCTCAGTCTGTCTGACTCACTCAGGAACCCTGTAAGGGGCCTGCTTGATAGGCCTTTGGGGTCCTGTATCCACATGGTGCTGCAACAGGTGGGTGCACCCAGGTTTCCCAGTGAACATGCCCCTCAAACTCCTGTAACACTGCTCTGATTTCTCAAACCTGGGTAGGGGATAGCCACTGGGACATTGCTACCCCTTTCCACTAAGGTGCCAGTCCAAGCCTCACTGTGGAGATCAGTCATCAGATCTCCCTTAGACTCCTCCTGCCATACACTGCAAATTCTCAGCACCAGCACCTCCCCATCATGGTAAGGTTTTATCATGTTAACATGGTGCAATCTGTGCCCCTGCCTCTTGCCTAGCAGGTTTACCATGTAGTTAACATCACTGACCTTCCTTACCACTTCAAAGGGTCCCACCCAAGCTGCCTGCAACTTATTGTATCTGCAAGAATGAGAACCATAACCTGCTGTCCCACAGCATACTCTCGTGCTTGAGCATTCCAGTCATACTAGACCTTTTTCTGCTGTTGGGCTCCTGCCAGATTCTCCTGGGCCAAGCCCATGAGCTCCCTAAGCCCTGTCCTGAGATTTAGGACATATGCCACAACAGACTCCTTGTGGGATTCACACTCATCCTCCCATGACCACGAATCAAATCTAAAGGCCCCTTCACCCTATGCCCATACAACAACTCAAAGGGTGAAAAACCTGTTGATTCCTGGAATACCTCTATGTAGGCAAACAGCAGATGAGGCTCATACTTGTCCCACTCTCAAACTAGTCTGCAAATACCTGTAGCATGGTCTTTACTGCAGAGTTTAACCACTCCACATGACCATTAGTGTGTGGGTGGTAGGGGTGGTCTTTAGGAACTTCACCACACAGCGCACCCACAGAAACGCCATCAGGTCTGACATGAAATGGGCACCTCTGTCAGTCAGTATTTCTCTGGGAAACCTACCCTGTTGAAAATTGCTAACAAAGCATTTGTCACCTTTTCTGCCTCAATGGAGGACAGAGCCACTGCCTCAGGTTATCTAGTAGCATAATCTACTACCACCAGGATATACTTCTTCCTTGTGGAACTTGTACTTAGAGGTCCCACAACATCCATAGCTACCATCTGAAATGGCTCCACAATCACATGCAAAGGCATCAAAGGAGTTTTGACCTGGTCTCCTACCTTGCCTACTTTTTGGCACTGCTCACGGGTCCTGCAGTTCCCTGTTACATCCCTTGCAATCCCAGGCCAATAAAAGTTCTGCATAATACATCTACTGGTAAGCTTTATGCCCATATGACCTGCAAAATGAATGCCATGGACTATGGCTAGAAGTGCCAGATGGTAGGTTTTGGGCACTACCAACTGCTGCATTACCTCACCCTCTATGTCCCCCAGGTGTCCACTCTCTATACAGCAACTCTTTGTTATAGTACACAGACTCTCTTTTTCCTTGAGAATTAGATGCCTCCCTAGCTACCTCCCTCAAACCTCATAATGTAGGGTCTGAGAGCTGAGCCTGTTTCACCTCTACCTTTGTGACGCTTCCCAGCTCCCTTTGCACAGGAAGTCTAGTATCCTCTGACAGTGGTGCTCCACTGTCAGCCTGTGTACTGTCACTTACCTTTGCTCTTTTAGTCCACTCTGTCCAAGAGAACATCAGTACCTACCAGCAACTGTGGCTCACCGTCAGGCTAACTGCTACAGGGTAGTCCCCTCGCTGAAATAGCCACCTCACCAGCCCTGGCTTCAGGTGTGGGGTCTGTCTGGGTCTCCCCTGGGCTACCAGCCCCACATGACTGTCTCCAAGCCTGACTGCATGTAACTGAATGCACACAAAGTGCTGCATTACCAAAATCATTCCCTATCAGCACATCTGCATGGATATCCTCAAACACATCTACTTGCTTGCTTCCTTTTCCATTCCCCCAGTCAATGTGAACCCTGGCCAAAGGCATTTGGAATGGGGTCCCTCCTAAAGCTCTGACTGGCGTGGACTGCCCAAGCAAGTACTGCTCCTCTAACTACTGCAGGCTTCAAAATGGTTAGGTCAAAGGCTGTGTCTCAATTAGTTGTGGCCTGTCTTCCATCCACTAAGATAGGATACAAACTCTGTTGATAGTTTGGTACCCTTGTTGTCTCCAGACAACTTACCACTGGCATACTGTTATTCCCACTTGCTGGCTCCCCCAACTTTTGTTCCCCACCTTGCTTCAATGGACATTTGTACGCTATGTGGCCTGTATGGTTACATTTAAAACATCTAAACCTTGATCCTGGTTGTGTACCTACATTAGTGGCTTCCCCTGTTACCAGTGGACTCTGTTGGGGTGGTTTAGGCTGCCCACCATGGGATCCCTTATATCCATGTGCAGCACTGGGTATACCCTTCTTGTACAGTGATGCCCTGCTTGCTAAGTAGAGATCCCGTTTTTTCCCTAGCTCATCTGCAGAGTTATACTCCAGGTCTGCCAACCAGATTCTCATGTCCTCAGGCAAACCTTTAAGGGCTTGTTCCCTCACCAGAAGGTCTGCCAGCCTTTCAAAACTGGTGACCTGACACTCACCCACCTACCTATGAAAATAAGTGTTTAACTCAGAAATATAATCACATACAGTGTCATCTGCCTTGCGTCTATGCTCATGAAACTTTTCTGTAAGCTTCAGATATTAACTTAAAACATTCCAATAAACATGGTGTAACTTTGTCATAGTTTAAACAATTAGTATCAGACAGTATAGCAACAGCAGTTACAGATTTACCATATAGTAAGGTGGTCAGAAACCATACCCAGAACCCTTGGTCAACATTATACTGTTTTTACACACTATTTTACATATATGAGTAAAACTATCAAAATTATCACCCTCGGTAAACTGTGTAAGAAATATACTGACCTTTATTGCTTCTGGGGGTTCAGTTATTCCCTTCCCCATAACATCTGTGATGCAGACAGAGAGTCAGCATCTCCCTCTCATGTTTGCACAGTTTCTCATATTCTTTGCCCTGCAAATGCCGCAGTCTATCTGCTAATTCTAATTCCAAATGTTTGGCCTCAAGTTCAAGTCCTCTGAAGAAAACCTGAGCTGTCCTGTTTCTGAGGGCTGCAAATCCCCATCATCAGACTGGTTGTCTTCCTGGTTGCTGGTATGGGCTACAGCTGCAACTAAGGCTGAAATAATTTCCACTTTGGTCAGGCTGGCATGCACCAGTCCTTTGGCTTCAGACACCTTCGTCAACTGTTTTTTCTGTCAGCTTGCAACAATCCTCTGATGAAATCTTTGCTTGCTTTCCATGACTAAACTAACAAAAAATAAAATAAAACTGTTGAAACTCTGTATGTTTACCTTGTGGCTGATGAGAGTATACACACCTTCAGTGACAACTGCCAACAGGCTACAGAAGTTCAAATAATATCCCACCACTGTCTCCAATATGTGACGCTCCTCCTCTGTGCCAGTAATCAAGGAGTCTCAATCCTCATCACAGACTCCAGTGAGGGAAGTTCACTTGGAACAAAAATAGATACACACAGTATTTTTAGATGCAGCTCTCTTAAGCATAATTTCTCTTAAGAACACACAGGGAACACACTCCTGTCCTGGGGCTTGGTTTCCCTCTCTCTCACCAGGCCCCAAATAAGACCCAACACTAACCACAGCTGTAGAGTTGAGTCCTCAGCTGTGTGTTCCAACCAAGTCCTCCACCACCCTCTCTGTGAAACCAGGTCGGTGTCCCTGTTCCAAGTAGCTGAGACACACACACTGAGATTTAATTTTCACATAGACACACACACACACACACACACACACACACACACACACACACACACACACACACACACACACACACACCTGGAAAAGGCTGGCATAGATTTACCAGCTATGCCCCATCTGGCCAGACTATAAGGGAGATACTGCCACCAGAACACTCCAAAGCCAGCTACTCCAAGGCTCTTAAAAGGGTACCCAATTATATTGAGTAAAATTAATACTAATACAAATGGTCGTGTTTGACCAATGCAGTAAGGCTTTCAGGAGCAGCCACGGTGTCACCAAATAAATATATGTACTCTCAAAGGTTAAAATATTATCTAAAGGACCAGTGACAATGAAAAGTTTAAATATATTTAATAATAAAAGAACATAACAATACTAAATATCTATTTGCAATAAATACCAGAGTTTCAATCACAGGAAATATTAAAAAATGACACCAATGGATAGATTCACACAGATATAGAAAACAGTACTTAACTAATCTCACTATATTTTCCCGACCGAGCTAAAGAATTACCATTCCCTGGTTACTTACTAAAGCAAGGCAAGATTAAGTGGGTAAGTGCTCTTTCTTTGTCAGGTTTCACAGACAGACTGCCCTGAGACTTCTGTCTCATCTGGTATTAAAACATCATTTCAGTGCTGGATTACAAAATGACATGATATACATCATCTGACTTCTGGTTCCCACACTACCCCCTTTACTAGAAAATGAACCAGAATCTAGCACATATGTATTACCATACATACACTTAAAGCTTTGCTAAGATGTGTTATAGCATCTGGAAGCTATAAAACCATTTCAAAAACGTCAACCCTTCCAGGCTAGCAATTAGTTCACACCTATGGACAATACAGTAGAATTCCTAGTACTGGTTTTCACAGATATTTTGTCTCTGGTTACAATCAGAACTCTAAGATACAATGTTTATGGCCTAAACCAGGTAATTTCATTTCAGATTATTTTTCAAAATTAGCTGGACTGAGATTAATCTCTTCTCTTCCAGTATCCTCTGTTACAATAGGGTCTATATTCAGTGGGGGCTTGTGCTATTGTACTGCAGGACTGCAGTCCCCCCAGCTGCACAAAAACAGGAAAAAACAAAATAAAAAAATTAATGAGTCCTGGAACTCTGCGCATGCATGCTTGGAACTCAGATCTGGACTGCTGTTTAGCCAGTTCGGATTAGGAAAGAAGGCAGCAGTCTACAGATGCCCCAGAAGTCTATGTGGTTACAACTGCATAGACTGGAAGGGGATCATACTACAAGGTCAGCAGTCTGTGCATACTCAGAATGGAACTGGAGGCTGGATTCAGCAAACACACACGTGCAATCGGAAACAGGAGCTGCTGCAATGGATTCATTCTTTCTGGCTTTTGCAGTTAGGAACAGGACTTTTGTATTCCCAAAGGACAATTGGAAAAGGCTGCTTTTGCTTTGCTTTTATGTAGGTGCTGTTTTGCAGTTAGGAATGGGACTTTTGCTGCTTTGAATGATGGACTCTGCTGTGTGTGTGTGTGTGTGTGTGTGTGTGTGTGTGTGTGTGTGTGTGTATAATACCCAGTTAACTATAACTGGTGGCTAGAGAGTAACTCAAGCTCAAACCTTAAATCTTGTGTGGAGGTAGCAAGAGCCTGAATTCCCTACCCACCACCACTTGTGAAAAGTGGTCAGATTTGTGCCTCATATTTTTGTTCTGTTCCTCATAAAATCTGTGGTTTTCTGGATTTTTAACTCACTAAATAATGACAGACATTTGAATTTCAGGCTTCATATTCTTCAGAAAGTACATGGTAACACAAAATATTTTATTCTAGCAATTTTCTAAGTTTATAAGATCAATATTTGAAATTTGCCCCTATTTTTGGGGCTGTATTCCCCTCATTTTTGACTTTGTCCAGTTTTTTTGTGCTACAAGGTTGAAAGCTATGGTGAGAACTGAATTCAGTGAATATGTCTGGGGGCTGTATACAACCCATTATTGGCTTTGTCCAGGTGTTTTTTGCTAAAAGGTTGAGAGCTATGGCGAGAACTGAATTCACTAAATGATAGCCATTTCAGTTTCAGTTTTCCTGTCTTTCAAGAAACAGCTGATTTGGCATAGTGGTATGTTGCTCTGACTGTAGTGCACAGGGCCCTGGGTTCAAGCTTGGCAGTGAAATGCATAGTGGTAGCACATTTTATTCTAGCAACTTTCCAAGATTATACAAGCAATGTTTAAAATCTGTCCCTGGTTTTTGGGCTTTTGTCCCCCCCCCCAGTATATGTTGGCTTTTTCCAGATTTCGTGTGCTCATGTGCTGCAAAGTTGAGAGATACAGTTGAGTGTCGAGTGGATTTTACAAGGAGCTAAGAGCTTCAGGGGAAGAGAAGTTTAGTGCTGCTTATGCTGAGTCTGCTTGCATTGTTAATAGCACAACAGGTAGTGTCCTTGCTTTCAATGCAGAAGGCTGTGGGTTCTATTCCCACAGTATGTAGATGCATTGCTAATACTGTACTGTGTTGTACTTTTAAAGGGGGTGGATGCTGCAGTCCTGAGAATGTCCTCTTTGGTGGAGATACCTAGTAATTATGAACCTGTTATCAGTTTGCCATCCATTCCCCTATTGCAACATTACTAGCTTATCATTCTTTTAATGTAACATGGCCAATTTATTCCTCAAGGGCAACAGGCACTTTATTTGTAGATGAAACAACCTCTTCATTAGTTACAGATCTCTTTAATGTGGGATTATTTAGATGTCTTTTACTTATGCAGAGATTGTGCATATTTACTGATACTGGTGGATTATAAAAGTTTGAGCAGACTTTTATTATGGAAATGTTCTGAATTGGGCAGTTTTGTCATTATTGGTGCATACATTTTGTTTCATTGTTTACTGGAAAAATGTTAAAAACAATACATTTAAAATGCCCTCTAATAACTTTACTATATTATACAAGGAATATAATTTAACACAATCAGGAAGGTGTATTAAAGAACACATGTATGTTTTGTGTGCAAGGGGCCTATGATTTGAAAACAGCCCAAAGTTAATCTTTATATGCCACTGGCCAGATGCATTTTCTTTGAATGTGGGTTTCAATGCTGTTTCAATGCATGTGAGTTTCAAGGGGAGATAATGCTAAGTCTATTTTCATTGTGAGACTGCATTGCTTTGTTTAGCAGATGTCTATTAGTGTTTGTGCTGTAAAATGTAAAATAAAACTTTTAAATGAAATCCAAATCACCGTAGAAGTAAAGCAATATGCACATTACAATGTTTATGGTAAATGGGGTGAAATAGTCAAGTAATGGGACACTGGAATGGCTGCAGGGTGGAGGCTCCATTCAACCATGATTTTGTGAGGGGGGGAAGGGCAGCAAACTCAAAGACAGCCCCGGCTGAAGTATACCTCTCCACTGTCCAGATTTTCACAGAATGAATAGATTTTTTTTATTTTTGGTTTGTTCCTCATAACATTTGTGGTTTTCTGGCAAATCATTTAGGAATGAAGCCACTAAATAATGACAAACATTGAGTTTCAGACTTCATACCTTTCAGAAAAATGGATGCTAAAGCAAGACCTGTTATTCTATGAACTGTCTAAGTTTATACAAAAGCAATTTTAGTACTGTCTGTATGTTCCCCCAATATATTTGGCCTTGTCCAGATTTCCTGCATTAAGAGGTTGAGGTATGTGCAAATAAATCACTTTATAAAATTAGGTATATCCAAACCTCTCAACTGACCCCGACTTTGGCTCAAAATGTTGCTCTCCCACTAAAAATCCCACTGTAAAATGGCAATTTTGGAAGAAAATGTGGAGGGTTTGCAATTCATAAACAATTGTAATGATCAGTTATAGATTACTTTTATTTCAGAAATGCATGTAGATTCTTGTTTTGTCAGCTGCTCAACTTAACAGTACTAATATTAAATAAGTGTCCTTTCTTTGACAGGTTCCCAGCTATATTGTTTGGCTATTTTATATTTCTGCATCACATTTGTGGTCCGTTTTTCATAAAATTGTGGTTTTCTGGCAAATTAGTGGCAAATCATTAAAAATAGAAGTTAGAAAATAATGACAGACATTTGTGTTTCATATTTCATACCTTTCAGGAAATTCATACTAATGCAAGACCTACTATTCTATTATCTTTCTACATTTATAAGAGCAATATTTAAAAATTGTCCTTATTTTTGGGTCTTTGTCCCACTTCTATTTATGGCTTTGTCCAGATTTCTTGCTCTGAGATTGAGAGGTATGACAAATGTGTCAGGGCCATCACCATCAGCCAGAGACATTTCAACTTGTGACATACATTTTGCACCCCACTCCCCCTTGTAGTGACTCTGGATGTGTACAAGCAAGGCAAGGGGCAGTTATGCAATGTAAGTGTGCAGAGTATCCCCCCATCCAAGGTAGACACAAGTACTACAGTGGCTTTTCATCTGTCCTTGACTTTGCAGAATGTTCTGGTTTTCTGTCATATTGTTGCTCTGTGTTTAAGTAGCAATGCTTTAATGACCATCAGGTAAGCTTGTCTGAGATTGTAAGATGCAAGTAAGTTTTAATAAGCATACTGTTAAAGAAATACCAACATTGGAAGCCTGTTTGCTGTTGTCATGCAGACAATATTTGCATAACTATATAACATATAAGCCTTAGATATTGAAATGCACATGACATGACAGTATTTGTAATAAAGGACAAGATTACAGTATATTCAGAAGCTCATTACATTTGCTGGAGACTTGCAGTCATCTTTGCAGTCTTTACCCGTAAACTAAACATAATGCTAATCTATCATGTGTGGTCCATAACCTGTGCAGTAATCCTTTAAGCAATTTATTTTGAGCTGGTTTCTTGTTTGCTGTTCATTTTTTACTTTGATCATGTTTTCCCCATGAAACAAACAGATAGTTGTTGACAGACAGCAGGTCTTTTTTGGATAAGACACATGTTTGTGGGGGTATCACAGAGACTGCTACTTTCAGCATGTTACTTGGTACTTTTATAAAGCTGAATATAAATTATAATCAGAGCTGCAGTACAAGAAGTGGTTTAAGTTGAGTGTGGCTTGTTTTTTTATATTTGATTTTGAATGGCATTCCAGTAATTTATTTAAAAGGTCATTTATTTTTTCATGCCTCAACCTTTTTGTTTCCATCTAGATATTAAGTAAGCTGTCATGTAGCCAATGCATTGAAATATTTTTTTTCTTCTACACTTCATTTTGTCTTGATTGGACTCCCATAATGATGGTTTGGCACCCATGGCAGTGTATTTAATTAAAGTCCCAGTTTTTGTGGTTTTGAGCATAGCTCCTTCCCTTTCTAGTTGGTCACACCCCTTCCCATTGGCCCCACTCATTCAACTGTCTCCTGCAGCCTCCTTTGATTTGAAGTCACCAGCCCCCACTGTCTATATTACCTTATCGAAAGCTGATGAGAGCTAATGCTCTTTGATCAACCAGTAAATGTCAAACGCACTAAATAGCGATGGCACGGAACAGCAATTTTTTTCCCAGGGGAACAGCATATTTACTTAAACTTGATTTTGTCCAGCTTTACTACTTGGCATACCGTAAAGTTTATATTTCTTACAACTAAAAAAAAATACATGATTACTTTAATATCTTTGACACTACAGTCACTGAAAAGACTCCCTCCACGTTTGAAATACCCCTGAGCACACAATACACAAAGCTGCTTTACTATAGAACGTAATTTATATCATGAAATATTTATACAAATACCAAGAACAAAAATCATTTACTTTCAGTTACTTTTTTCCCTTTTTGTGTCCTTCGAAACATTAATGACAAAGTGGGGTATATGGGTTTATAGTCCACCCACAAGTTTAATAAAGTCAACAAAAATCCAATCTGTCTAAGCCACTTTTCTTTGCACAGTCATATTTCTCAAATGTTACTGATGCTTTATAGTCTCCCATTTATTTACTAATTTTAGTGTTGCTGTTCTTCCTTTTCATCTTTATCTCCCAACACCAGCCTGTGGATCAGTTCCAATGATCATCTGATCCTTTTAGGTATCTCTTGTGCTTTTTTTCTGTCTCTCAAGCATTTTCCTTTGGAACACTGGAAAATGTTTCAATGGCAAAGTCTCCTTATGAACTTTCTCAGAAGAATGAGAAGCAGCGTCCCCTTTTGTTTGCTTACTTTTTATTGGATAAACTTTTTTATTTCTTCCTTAACCTCTTCTGCATCCAAAATGTCTTTGATCCTCCAGGAAAAAAATATTCTAAAGACAGGTGGATACAGCAGATTCAATCTCACACTTTCCTCTCAACATTACCAGATTACTGGGATAAATTTCCCTTTCTTCTACCTGGTGTATAGTGAATAATCATTTTACGCAAACACTCTGCCATCACCAATTTTTAATACTTTTCCCTTCTGCCAGTTTTTGCCAGGATCAACTCTTTCTACTGGTATGATTGGATCTTTAAAAATACAGGTCTTGGCTGCTTTCTCATGCTCAGGTTTGGAGTATACACTTGATGTACATCTTCAGTTAAATCCTGCTGTGGAATACCAGTCCAGCTGCTTATTTGCTCTTTCATAACACTAATACACACTGTTCCTTCCAGTTTCTCTGGTACAGTGGAACATCTAAGGTTCTCTGCTCACACTGCCTTCTAACTCTACCATTTTTGGAAACAACTCTTCTTGAGACTTCTCATATTCAGCCTGCCTTTTCTTCATTTCAATGATTTTTGCACTTTTATCAGCTCGCCTGAATAGCTAGTTAAAGCTTCCAGCCTTTTGTTATTTGAGTTGATATATTCCCTCAAGGTTTCATTTATTTTAATCACCTCTGAGTACATTTGATTTATTTTTTCCTCTGTATTACTGAAAGTGATCTATATTACCAAAGCTGAAGCTTGAAATTACAGTTATGTAAGTTGATCACTGCTGTAGTAGCCTTAGCTATATGGAGTTATATCCTGCCAAGTATATTATAAACAGACAGTTTTCAAAGCTTCAGAGCACTTTACCCTTACCCAAACTGTCAAGTTTGGGCACCAAGCCCTTCAGAGCTTTCCTGCCAGCAGAGAAAGGGAGGCTGAGTCCTTAAAGGGCAATGTTAGGAACAACAACAATAGATGTCCACACCCAGCTTAAAAAACACACCAAAAAACAAGGGGGGGATGGAGACAGGTTGTAGCTACTATAGCAGTAATCATTCAAACAAATATCTGTTATGCTAAGTTCAAATTACACAACTGTACTATGCTCATCCAATTGACCACTGCTGCAGTAGCCTTAGCTATATGGGTAGATTACCATAGCTAACTACATTTGGGAGGTAGAAGGACAAGAGTCCAGAAGTCCCTGGAGAATGATCTGGACCTAGAGAAGGAATCAACCTCATAGTGCTTTGTAAAAGTATGTACAGAGGAACAAGTAGCAGTTTCTAGAATAATTTTAGAATCCAAAATGACATTAATAGAACCTGCCGGAGGGACAGATTTGTTTTCCAGAGGTTACCACACCTTTGGAACAGACTCCCACTTCATGTCAAACAAAGCACCTCATTGGCCCTGTTCAAAAGCAGTCTATATGATTGGATGGGTTACTGTAAATTCACCCTGGGGGTTCCACCTGTGTCCCTCTTGGACAGGGGCAATAGGTGTTGTCATGGAAATAAGGGTAGAACTTGTCTAGGCTTATAAGGGCCCTAGGGCCATTAGCCTAGTAACTTCCTATGATCCTATGATTCTGTGAACCCTTTCCAAGAAGCCATAGATGAAGCCAAGGCCCTGACAGAGTGGGACCTGATCCTGCCTGGAATAGATTTGTTATGGTGAGTATAACAAAAGGTTAATATCCTTGGACAACCATTTGTAAATAACCTGTTTTGACACAGGTTGTCCTTCTTACCTTCTCAAGAAATAAGCAATTTATCCAAAGATCTGAAAGATTTAGTTATGTCCAAATAGTACTCAAATTGTCTGTGGTAATCTAAGGTATGGAGTATCCTTTCTCCCTCATGTTTAGATTCAGGATAGAAAATAGAGAGATGGATAGTTTGGCTTGAAGTAAGCTTTGATACCACTTTAGGCACAAAATAAGGATTAGTTCTTAAAGAAACATTGTCGCTTTGGAAAATGAGGTAGGGTTGACTTACTATAAGAGCTTGTAACTCAGATGGGATCCGTACTTATCCCCGAATAAACTTTTCACCGAATTACTGATGGCTGGGTATACTTACGCAAAAATGCTTTTCACCAAAGTAGCATTTTCGCATAAGTATGCCTGTTGCGGAGGTCGTACTACGGTGTGGATAAGGGAAAATTCCCTTTTCCCCACTGTAGTGCAATCTCAGAGTGAGAATATTAAAGTAGGGGTGTGTAGGGGGTGCAGGGGGGCTTGCCCCCTGCATAAACATTAATTTAATGTTTTTATTTTTATTTAACAGTTCAGTGAAAGAGATTTTTCGGTGAAAGCGCTTTCGCTAAATTGTGTTCGGTGATATTGGATTCGGACTGTTGAACTTTCATTGCCTAAAATGAATTAAGACCCTATCATCCAGGCAATCAATTGAAGATGACTGATGTCAGGGTGTAGCAAACACCCCCTGTTCTTGTGCGAGTAAATCCAGTCGGTGAGGAAGCATGTGGTAATTGCCCCTGGCCATTTCCAAAAGGGAGAATCACGATTTCCTGGGCCACAATGGAGTCACCACAATGATCTGGGGGGATTTCTTATGAATCTTCAGAAGTACCCTGGTTATAAGGAGAAAGTGTGGAGAAGCATACAGGAACACTCCTGTCCAAAGATCCTGGAACAGAATCTTACTAGCTGACTGCTCAAAGATGAGGCGAAGAGTTCTGCTTGAGGAACTCCCCACAGATAGATGGAATTTTGGAAGATCCACTGATCTAGTCTCCATTTATGAGGGTCTGCCATGGTCCCTGCTTAGCTTGACTGCCACAGACTTTTTCTCTAACAGAATGTAGGATGCCTGTAGAATGAAACTGTTCTGTGGAGCTATATCACAAGCTAACATGGGTAGTCTTCAAAGGGGGTATATGACCTGGCTCCCCCCTGATTGTTGATGTACCACATGACTGTGGTATTGTCTGTAAGCACTTTGGGAACATTAAAACTCATACAGTCATATCCTATGCATATGATTTACAAATCATAGCAAAAAATAAGGCTGGATGAAAGAAGTATTGATAGCTTTAGGGTGATACAGGGAGACAGTGGTTTAGTATTAAAGAGAACTCTAAAGGTTTAGAGCAGAGATTCTCAACCTTTTTCATCTTGTGGCACACACAAACTAATTGCAAAAATCTTGCGGCACACCAAAAATATATTATATTTTTTGCCTGACAATAAATAGGTATAATTTTGATTTAGAAAATCTTTTCATCATTTTTACTTGCATTTAATATTTAATGAGATATCTGAACTTGATATTGTTTCAGAATGTCTTTTGTGCGAGGCTGACTTTTGGGCAGGCATACTCTTAGATCTTCTTCCATGGTTTCCAGCCGTGATCTGTTTTTTGTTCTTAGTATTATTCACTGCAGAAAAGCTTGATTTGCACAAATATGACATGGAGAAAGGAAGAAGTGCTTCTATTGCTTTTTTTGTAATACTGGGAAATTCACTTTCACAATAACCAAAATGAAGTAGTATCCGTTGCTGAATGTTTATTTTTTAATTATCTATCCTTTCTTATCTGTCAACTCATTTTCTTCTGTAATATTTAAGTTTGTCAGTTTGCACACATTTAAGACAAATGGATCTCTTATCCAATCCAAGGATATGTCAACTGAGGGAAAATATTTTTCAGTATTTATACTAAGTAATCTTAAAGTTGGCAAAATTAGATCTATAAAACTTCCATCTAGTTTCCATCTTTTCGTTAGCTCAAACATTTCTACTGCATTTTCTCTTCTGATTGATTCTTCCCAAAGCATTAGTTTTTCTTTGAAAGCATTAATTTTGTCAGTGGAAGTAAGAATATTTTCACAATTTCCTTGCGTACTTTTATTAAGTATGTTCAAAGATTGAAACAAATCAGAAGTAAATGCAACCTTATTGCATCAAAGCTCATCACTGAGAAAATTAGCTAAATGACATTGTTGAGTTGTCAAAAAAGTTAGAACTTCCTCTTTTAGTTCATAAAATCTTAATAGAACTTGACAACGAGATAACCACCTAACTTATTTTTATTTATTTATTTTACATTGGTTTACCGTGAAAGTCAGTCTGGGCACAGGTCCTTTTTCAGTGGAGGCCTGAGTAGAAAAGCTCACACACAGAGTTCCAGTTACAGACATTTTAGCAGTTTAACATATAGGATACTATATCGATAAGAAATAATGCAAAAATAGAAAACATGCATTTCATTTCATGGAAAAAAGTCCCATCATAGCTCATACTGCTACAGGTGTAGTTGATATAATCGAGAGGGCTATACACATACAGATGTAGTTGCTACAGATGTGACTGAAATGATAAAGAGGGTTATAAACTTAACAGATGAGGTTACTACATTCCGTTACTTAAATAAAGAGGGTAGAAGATCGTTTAGGAAGGCTTAATAAGGGGAGTAACAAGAACATAGCCAGGTGTCCACTAGGTGTGACATGAGGAGCTTTTTGAATTGTGAAAGAGAGCTGTTAGAAGTTATTGGGGTTGGCAGCTTATTCCAAATTTTAGGAATACAGTTAGAGAGGAGAGATTACCCAGCTGAGTTGTTGGCTTTGTTGGTATCTAGAAGGTGTTGGTTACTGGAGTGAAGAGATCGGGTTGAGGTGTATGGTTGAATGAGTTTTTGGAGAGAAGGGGTTTTATTGGGTTAGTGGAGAAATTTGTGGAACATGTTTGTTGATTAAAGTGTAGAAGCTGTGGGAATTTGAGCCAATTAATCTGTTTTCGTGCTATACAGCGATATATGTAAAGCTCCAGTGGCAAAATTAATTTTATTATAGCAAGATTCCAGTTGGTTTAGGTCCGTTTTGCTGAGGAGGCATAGAGGAGGTATGTGTGGACTATGGTAACTTTCGTGTTACTTGTAAGAAATTGTTTGTGTCTACATAGGAGACCTATTTTCTTGTGAACCTTTTTGATGGTTTGGGCTATGTGAATATTGAATTTCAGGTTATCAGTTTCTAACTTGAGCAGTTTAGTGTGATAGTTTTGTTCTGTACAGAAGATATTAAAGGACTGGGAAGATGAGGGGAATCTGGTTGGGCTATAAAGAAGGAGCTTAGTTCTGCTGGGATTTAGAATTATCTGGGAGTTAGTGAGCCAGGTTTCTACTGACAGAAAGGAATCTTGGGTTTTGGCGTGGAGGTCTTCCAGTGTGGGGGCAGCACATATTAGGGTAGAGGCATCAGTGTATCTGTATTGTACTACAGAGGCTTCCGATGCTGAGGTCCTAAGGTGGTTAGTGACTAGAGAGAATAGTGATGGTCCAAAGATTGAGCCTTGTGGAACCCCTGGGGAGACTGGAAGAGAAGAATGTTGGTGTTGCTACTGGATGGCTTGCAGTCATCCTGTTAGATAGCTTTCAAATCATGCAATAATGAAAATGCTGAGGTTTAGAGTGGAGACAATATTGATGAGTTTATTGACCATGTCAAAGGCCTTGGATAAATCTAAAAATATGGCTGATACAAACTCGCTTTCTATGGTGGTTAACAGTGTTAGTAATGGACGGTGGTGCTGTGCGTCACAAACAAGATGCTAAAACTAGGGAGCCTTCTGCATTGTCTTGTAAGCGTTTTATTTTTTATTCCTTTCATCAGCTGCAAAAGATCTGAGGTCTATGTATTTTTCACAGGGAGATGCTAAATGTTGGCAGTTTCTAGCTATGGGGTTTCTCACCTGGGATAGTCAGGTGACAAAAAGTGACGTCATGCTGCAAGTATCTCAGCAGCAATATTTGAGATATTAATTTAAGATGTCTCTGAGAGAGCGACAGGACATTTTGTATTTGTTTATGTCCTCAGCTGGGAAAACCCACTCACCACATCTGCCTTGCTTGCTCTGTAAGTAAGTTAACTAGGGTACAGTAATTTCTTTTAGAATCAGTAAGGAATATAGTAAAGATTAGGTTAGATTTTTTTTGTATTTATCTGAGACTCTCCTGCAATGTTGTTTTAAACATTTCCTGTGATTTTGAACTCTGATGTCACTGTGAATACATATTTAGTATTGTCTTGGTCTTTTATTATTAAACATATTTAAACCTTTCAATTGTGGCTGGTCTGTCTGGAGATATTTAAGCTGAGTACTTGCATATCTATTTGGTGACACTGTGCAGGCCACTCCTAATAGCCTTGCTCTTGGTCAAACTTAACAGTAACATTATACAGTAAGATAGGACACCCTTTGCTGATGGCCTTAAAGTAGCTGATAAGTAGTAGCTGGTGGCAGTAAAAACTACTGTACAGTCTGGGCAGCAGGGGGCATTGCTAGTAAACCTGTGCCAGCCTTCCACGGGTGTGTGTGTGTGTGTGTGTGTGTGTGTGTGTGTGTGTGTATGTGTGTGTGTGTGTGTGTGTGTGTGTGTGTGTGTGTGTGTGTGTGTAAATCAAACCTCAAAGTGTGTGTGTGTCAGCTACTTGGGCAGGGACACGAAGCACTGGTTGGACAGAGAGTGGACAGAGTGCTGGAGTCCTTGGCTTGGACACTCAGCTGAGATCTCAACTTTATAGATGTGCCAGTGAGGAGTATTACTGGGGATCTGGAGAAAGAGGTAGAAAAACAGCCCCATACTGACTGTGGTCTCTGTGTGCTAAGGGAAATTGCACTTTACTGTGTGTGTACTTGTCATCTTCCCAGTGTGTACATCTGCCACTGTTGTCAGTGGTGAGGATTGAGGCTCCTTGATTACTGAGCCAGTGCTGGGGCATCGCATATTAATTGGTGGGCAGTGGTGGGATATCCATGTCATACTGTGAAAGGGACGGAAGCCATGTTGGGTGTTTGATAGTAATTTGTGTGCAAGAAGGTAGTCTCATTAGTTGGGTTTGCATGATTCTTTCTAGTATTTTGGATAAGGGAGATAGAATGGCAAATGGACAATAATGGGTGAGTTCACTGGAATTATTTCACTTGTGTAGTAGTAGAATGTGGGAGGTTTTCCATATTATGGGTACCTGCCTTTCAGATATTGAATGGTTTATGAGTATGGCTACTGGGTAGACTATTGCTTAAGCTGCACTTTGTAGAAATTCTGCTGTAAGTTTGTCAGTGTCTAGAGTTGTTGGTTAAGTTTTTGAAGTAGATTTTTTGCAGTTATTACCGATGATATAAGTTGAATTGGGAGGTGGAGTCTTGGGATTTGGCGCTGCTCTGGGGGGGCAAGAGAAGGTAGGGTTACTGTCAAAGCCTGGAGAGTCTGCTAGCGATTGGATAGTTTTTATGAAGAATTTATTAAATTGGGGTTGCAATACTATCAGAATTGTTGGTTGTTGTTGTGGCAGGGGTGGTGAATTTACTTGGTTGAAGTATGTTATTAACTGCTGCCCAGAATTTTTTATTTTGGGGGGGTTGTATGTTTATTTTGGATGTTTTGTCTAATTTTATTTTTTTGTTTTATTCCATAGTTCTAAATATGTTGGCTTAGTTGTTTGTGTTTTGGGTTTTTTTGAAATTGTTACCAGGCTTTGTCTCTAGCCTTGAGTAGGGATCTACATTCTTTAGTTAGCCAGGGTGCATACTAGTTCTAGGGGGAGCATGGGAGTTTAGTATGTCTAAGAATGTGTTGTTGAATGAGTTAACTGCGTCTTCAAGAGGTAACTGTTTGACAGATTCCCAGTTACAACTATTTAGAGTGGTGATGAAGCTATTTAAGTTTAATTTTTTTTTTTTGTTTCTGATTAAGCGGGAGGTAAGTTGGATGACTTGTTGAGTCAGAGTCCTAAGAAGGAAGGATGGCTGATGGTCACTTAAACTGTCTGGCAGACAATCTGCTGAGATGCCTGAGAGGGTTTGCCAACTAAAATCCAGTCAAGAATTGACTGTCTTTTGGAAGATTTATCAGTCCTTGCAGGGGAGGCGACGAGCTAAGTAAAGCCATGGAGGTTTATGTGGGAAGATGGATTTTCTGAGGAGCAATTAAGCCAGTCAATGCTGAAGTCACCCATCAGGATTGTTTCTTGTGGGAGAGAATTGGATAGCCAGAGTAGTTTTTTTTTCCCAGAGTGGGAATATTGTTTCCTGGTGGGATATAACCACCACCAATATTGTGTTTTTGGGATTAATTTTTTAATTTGGCAAAAGATAAGTTCAGCATTGTCAAATTCAGGAATGTTTATGTCTATGTGGTCTAGAATTAGGTGATTTTTAAATATTATAGCTACTCCTCTGCCTTTTCTAGATTTCTTGTCTTTTCGTATAACATTGTAATCTGGGGCTGTTATTTCACTGTTGTTAACTTTTGTATTGAACAACAACTGCATGTGAAAAGCTTCCATTGGGGAACACAGTGCTGCAAACAATCTTGATTGCAATTGCCTGCTTTTTATATAGCTAACAATTGTGAACATCGTCGTGTAGTACTTTTTTTCAGCTCGGGACCAATAATTTTGATGCTAGTACTTCTCTGTGGAGAAAACAGTGAGTACAAATAATTCTAGGATTCTTTTTTTGAGCTAGTGTAACAAATCCTTTTACACTTCATGACAGAACAGGCACCATCCGTACAAATACTGATGCAGGGCAAGTTATGTCAATTGCTAGTCCCTCCACCAATAAGGGCCTACTGTCCTTAAGCACAGCCAAGACGAAAGTGTCGTGTTTTGTACCCATCTGTATTCGGGCTAGTCGGAGCATCTGTGCCACAGTACCTGCCTCTGTGATAATTCTTGTATTTACTTGATTCAAAATAAAATGGAGGCAAAGTGGCTTTTGGTGGGTTGTCGATGGACATTTTTGGTGGCAGCAACAGCAGGTAAGTAAAGTAATCCTTAAGTTTTCAAAGGGTATCTTTTTAAAAAATCTTGTGGCACACCTGTTGACCTCTCAGAGCACACTGGTTGAAACCCCCTGGTTTAGAGGATTTGGCAAAATACAGCAAATTTATTTTTCTTGGAAAGAAATATATGTTTTAGGGATCAGGTTTGGAAGGAGTTAGTGTAACAGCGGAGAGTAGTATTGTAAATTTTGGGAACCTTTTAGGTTGAGTTTTGGGAAAAAGTATAACTAATAAATTCTGTTATTTCAGGAAAAATTCTTATATGGCAAATATCTTCATGTTACCTACAGCAGGTGATAAGGGTATTATAACTACCTGAAAAGGAAAGAGACTAGGATTAATATATCCAATAGTTTTATGTTTTCTCTTTACACATGTATTGGGTATTAACAACATAATGTGAAGGGATTGCGTCACAAATTATGAGAATAAAATATGAACATTTTTGGTAAACAAGGCAAACTTTTAAAAGGTAAAACTCTCTAGAAAATGAATAAATAAAGAGATATCAGGAGAAAACAGTAATGTGTAAATTACGTGTGGAAAGTTATGAAAAATAAAATGGACTGGTTTAATGAAATATTACAAAAGTTTTATATTGTTTATCCTTGGAAAAATGTAAGTATAGATATTAAAAAAAATCAATATTCAATAGATGAAAGAGATGTAAACATTTGACATTATGTCAAGACTTTTTATGTTTCAAACATGAAAGAGTATGTTTTTGTTGTAAACAAATTGAAACTGTAGAACACGTATTTTTGCAAAGTGATCAAATAAAAACAGTGTGGAACAAAGAACACAAAGTAAAGATACTTGAAGGACTTGTTACAAAGAAGTCAAACATGGACATGATTCTGTATGTACATTTTCAAAAGCAAGGACAAAAATGTGCTGAAGAAAAAGAAAATTAGTTGGTATACTATGGGTTGTACGGTGAGTTAAGACAAATTAAATTCTGTTTAACAAAAAAAATGATTTTGTCTGACAAATTAAGAAAAATAAGATTGTGGTCATGGTATAAATGGTGGGGTCAATGTGTTTGTACTGTAAATATGCATAAAAACAATAGTTGTAGATATGTACATATGTCACTTAATATCTGATTTTTTTTTTTTGTAAATAAAGGATGTTACTATTTTCGGTAAGTGATGTGGGATCTTTTCTATCCACCTGAACTACCACCAACTTAGACAGATGAGGCCTTTGTTTATCATCTCACCCAAAGGATAATGCACTCAGGAGTACAGTACCTCCCTTTGTGCTACATTGCACTATCAATATTAGAAAATGCATCCAAATATTTGGTGCAGGAGTAGAACCACAACCTTCTGCACCAAAGGTGAGTGTACTACCTGTTGAGCTATTGAAACAGCTGGCATATACAAAATGAAATAAGAGAAATCATAAATGAAAGATCGTGGAAATAATTTTTATTAGTGTCCTAATCTACACCTAGATCTAGTATTATTCAGTTACTGTTTATTTATGGGAGTAGCAAAGAAGACAGCTATTCAAAATTTTATTCCACCAAATTTTCTTGGTGTGACAATCTTCTCTAAGATCCATCTCATCCATTAACTAAATTATCACTGCTGTACTGAGTGCAGTTGGTGATTATCACTATCTGGCAGTTTGGCAGAGAGTTTTAAGACTATGTGATTCTAGACCTAGACCCTGCAACAGTCCTCTAACTTCCACAGCCTCTGTCTTCTGTGTGAATCTGAGCAAGTCACATAACCATACTACAAACTGCTCCTGGATCACCCCTGAAGAAAGTGTCCAGTGACCTACCCAGTTAAAAACATTTTATTTAATTCAAATGAATATTTTTTTCTTTTTCAGCAGCTTGCATTTGCTTATCATAACCTAACAAAAATGGAGTGACCTAAGCATAACTTCTCACTGACAATCCTCCCAAGAGATTCTTCAAACTAACTTTAAACTCTTCCAGTTTGTAAAATGACCAAAATGTATTTTAAACTCTATAAAACCTGTTTATTATATTATAAATATAATATATATATGTATATACATACACACATACACACACACACTGCACATTCACCTGTAAAAAAAACTGGAGGAATGCCAATTCATCCACTGCATGCCTTTGAGGTGTTGGGAGGAAACAGTAGCACCTGGCAAATTATGGAAACAGTAGCACATGGCAAATTATGCACAGACAGGGAGGGTATGCAGAAGCAACACAGAAAAAGCTCCAGCCCAGAGCTCAACCAGACCAAAGCATTGTGAAATGGCAGTGCTACTCATTACACCGCTATGGCAATGAACGGTTGCTTTTTTACACATCCTTTTCAGGCCAAACCACCAAAGGTTGCCATCGATTGTAAAAGATATATGTTTGTGATGGAGAGTGAAATAAATTATAGTCAACTAGTTACTTTTAAATACACTGCAACCACGCCCCTCTCGCACATAATGGCAGTACCAATTATATTTGTCATAAAAATTTAAAAGAATTACAGTCAGCCTGTTCACAAGCATAAGTCAAAGAATATACTGCTTTTAGCAAATACTACTACTTTGTGTACTAACAGTGCTGCCACACCAGATCTCTGACTGTTGTTTAGCAGGCATCAGGAGTAATGCATGCTTAGCACTGTCCTCAATTTCACAAAAATGTCTCTGATTTTACCTCATACTTATGCCCTTTCCCCTTGCACAACTTTTGAGTTGCTGATAAATCATTCAGGATTATACACAGTACATCATGCCAGACATTAGAGTTTCATACTTCCTATATTGTCTCAAAAAATGATGCAAAACACATTTTTAAATGACAGAATAATATGTAAAAAAAAAAAAAGTATTCCTGATTTTGAACATTTATCCTGCCATTACTTTTGGCTTTACACAGAAAACTTCAGCAAAGAAGTTGACAGTTATACTATCTGGTGCCCTACCAGTATTTATGAAACTTCTTGAAAAAGAAAACCATACCTGAAGATCAAGAGCATCTGCTCTTAACATCCCAGGTAAGGACTGAAATCAGTTGTTCTGTGCTGCTGATGTGCTTGCTTTGCTCAGGTTCATTCACTGATTACTAGCTTTATCCAAATAGAATCATATCACAACCATGGTTAGGATAAACTGCATAATGGGAGAATGAATAATGATTTTTCCCTCCTCATTTTCCAATCAACCAGCAGCTGCTTTTGATGGGGCCCCACACAGTCGCTGATAATTAGGGTAGCCCCCACAGCCACAGGCATCACAGATAGCTAAAGCCAACTATGATATTACATTAGAGAAAATGCCCACCAACAGGATTTAAATAATTCAAAGGCACTATGTCAGTGGCAAAATATTTAATACAGTTATGAAACCTGCTGCTTTTCAAAACACTGTTGCTACAACCAGAGATATCTTTGAATTTATCTGGCAATAATCCTAAAAGTTATTATTAACAACCTGGTTTAAGTACACAAGACTGCTGTGCTAGATTTTGTGGGCTTGACAAACATGTAACAAAATAGCAAAACAAGATTTGTTGTGCTTAGGCTCCCCCTGGACCCGGGGGGGGGGGCTCCCCAGTGACCACAGGGTTTGCTGATGCCTAAAATTGACTATGCTCTCATTACATCATTTGGCAGGTGGTCCCACAGTGCAAGTCCTAATCTGGAGAAGGCTCTTTTTGCAATGATATTTTTGAATTTGGGCTTGGCTAGTAGGATAATGCCATATTGACTGCTTCCTAGTAAGTAGTTTTAATCTCCAACTAAAATTGCAATTTCTTTATCACCAAGCTCTTTTTTGCCGATTGTAGCCGCTGCATTTCTGTTTTACTATTATCATCTCCATCAAATACCCTATTTTGTAATTCCTCACCGCCGGTTAATTTTCCATTTTTTTTTCTTTCTTCTATGAAACATTTGCATGATACACAATAAAACATAAATCAATTTAAATCTGTTCCAGTTTAGGGCAGAGATTTTACATTCTTTTATTTCATCCATTTGTTGAGTTGTTAAGCCTGCTGACACAAGTTTTCAGGGATGACCAGGAGCACTTTCAGGTTAAGTGACTTGGTCAGTCATGCAGTAGCCAGATGGAGGTGGAAGGAATAGAGGTCTATACCTATGGGCACAAGAATAAGCCCATTAACGTGTCAGTGCTTTAGTCATCCATCCAGTAAGAGTGGCCACCCATGCATAAGGTGAAGGTGTTGCTATGTCGCATTGGTTGGGGGAGGGTACTGAGATTGCCATGCCATGACAGCTGTGGTCAGCAGCTGCAACACAACATACAGTGACCAGTTGAAGTTGTGAATCTCATGACACAGACCGTTCAGGCAGTACTCCTTTTCAGGTACCTTGGACATCCACATCATGGGAATCAGGAGGAAATACAGAGCTGCCACTAACAGAACCTGAAAGAGAATCACACATTTCAGTGTTTGGTTAACCGCATTCCTCAGGAAAGTTATGATAATAATTACTTACATACCTGACCTGCTGGACTGTATGACCACTGTGGGTACATGGTGGTTGTAGTACTACGATGTTCTTTCACCAGCATCACCTGTGGAACAACAAAGTTTCATCAGTAATATATAAAACAGAATATATACTGGTAAGTGACAGTAAGTAATGTGCACATGGCATAACCCTTACTCTAATGCTGCCCCTGCCCCGAGCCATACACCTTACCTTAGAAAAAAATATTTTCTTAACCCTGGCTCAGACGCACAACATACAGTACAACTACTCACACACACAGCCTTAACTCTAATCCTAACTCCCAAACACTCTTGCACACTCACTAAATCCATTCCATTACCTAATCCCATCTCTTCGAACCCGGACCCACAAGCACATGTACACCCCCCCACCCTAACACAAACCCACTTACCTTTTCAGACGAACAGACATTTGACAACACAGACATTCTGTAAACATGATCATTCAGCAAAATGTCACCCTTTTACACATTTCAAACAAATGAACATTCAGCAAAGTATCCAGAACCCATATGTAAATAAATATATATATATATATATATATATATATATATATATATATATATATATATATTTATATGTGTGTGTGCGCGCACGCGCGCATGTGTGTGTTTGTGCACAAATTAGTACTGCATTTATGGCTGCATTCTTTGTATTCACTTGCTTTAGTTCCACAAATAAAGCAAAGGTTACACAGTAAATTTAGTTACATTACTCTACTCTTGTACACTGAACTAAAACCTGATGCAGCAACATACAAAGTTATTTCCAGCCATATGTTTATTATTACAAGTGTTTTGCATGCACAAATTAAGGGAAATAATAGAGACTTTTAATACCGTTGCTATTGTCCTGTATTCTCCTCTTGTGTCCATATTTGCTTCTCATTCTGATATTTTGTATTACTTATCTACTGTTTTTTTAGTTGTTTATTTTTCCACTTCTGTTATTTGTGCTGCTTTATAAAACATATTTTAGTGTGCTACATTTAACATTTGGTCATCTCTCATAATCCCTGTGCATGTCCCACTGTGTTACATGTTACTGTGCCTCCTTTGGCATATATGTGTGTGTGTGTGTGTGTGTATGGATCTAGGACTGTTGCATGAAATCACGTTTCCTCGATACAGAAATGGGTGAGTACACTTTCACAAACTTTCACGATGAGATATAAAAAAACAAAAAAAGGCAACTAAGCTATGGGGGCTGTTGCTTAGATTGCAATACAATGGGGATAAGGGAATATTCCCTTTTCCACACTGTAGTGCAATTTCAGAGTGAGAATATAAAAGTAGGTTTTGTGTGTGTGTGTGTGTGTGTGTGTGTGTGTGTGTGTGTGTGTGTGTGTGTGTGTGTGTGTGTATATATATATATATGTATATATATATATATATATATATATATATATATATATATATATCTATATATATATATATATATATATATATATATATATATATACATATACACACACACGGGTCTACAATTTCTTACTGAAAGCTCATCCTTTCAAAAAGAAAAAGTACAAACTCATTTACACGAAACTGCACTTAAATGAAAATGCACTTTTGCGACTCGGGGAATATTTAAAAAAAAAAAAAAACACTGCCGCAGCGCATCACGCTATAGTGGGGATAAGGGAATATACGTGTTGCCCCACTGTAGTGCGATCTCGGAGTTAGTATATATAAAGTAGCGGGGGGTGTGGGGGTGTGCAGGGGGCTTACCCCCCTGCAAAAATGTCTTTGTAGTAGTAGTTTTCTTTTGTAATTTTACAGGTTCGTTGAAGTGCACTTACTTTCGTGTAATTGGGCTCATTCTTTACTTTTTCTTTTGAAAGGACGAGGTTTTGATAAGAAAAAATAGACGTGTGTGTGTGTGTGTGTGTGTGTGTGTGTGTGTATATATATATATATATATATATATATATATATATATAATATATATATACATACATACATACACACACTCATACATGTATATGGATCTATGTCAGATGATCGAGTTTTCAGAAACTCTAAATCCATATGGACGAGACCACATGATTGAGTTTCCAAAAATTTGAACATCAAAAAAAAAAAAAAAAAACACAACCCCCCCCCCCCCAAAAAAAACAAAAAAATATCTAATTCATTATATTTATGCAGGGGACAAGCCCGCATCCCCCACAACCCCTTTAAATTATATATACCAACTCTGAGATCACACTACAATGACGAAAAGGGTAAATTTCCTGATCTGCACTGTACTGCAATCTCCAATCAGAGAGTATTAAGTGTTTAAAATTGTTAAAAAAATGCTAGACCCTCCCCTCACCCCACACACTTTCATGATATGGAAGTTGACATCTTTGCTTTGTCATCACAAAGAACAAATGCAAACTGCCTGAAGGGTTAATACTCTGCTTAATTTTTTGGTAACTGACAAAAGCAACATGTCACTGACTGAAAATAGAAAGTATTTAGCAGTCTTCATTATGGAGTGTTGCAGTATACCTAAATCCCTGTTTTTATAAAGATTTCCCCAGCAGATAACTCTATAAAAATAGTTTCAGTTTGGTTATTTACATCACTTTGCTGAACTCAGAAAGACAGTCTCAGGGTATAAACTGTGGGTGGAGATCAACATTAAAAGATACAGAATCTGTACTACTTAGCCTAGCTCACCATGCTAATACAAATTCCTTTCTGAAGCACAGTGAAATGTGAGTATTCAGCGGTTTATAGCTCTCCCAGTCCTGGCTCTGACAAGATCATTTACAACTAGTTAGACATGTATCATTGTGCCACCCTTCCCAGCAACTAATGGATAAATCAAAGCAGCAGTCACAGCCATTACTAGGCACAGAATAAGACCATTATGTGCTACTTCATTTCCCTCAAGTAGGTAAACAGCTATTCTTTTTCAGTGTAACTAAGCTGACAGAAGCCAAGCTAGTTCAACCAGCACCCTGGCCTGGTATGATGAACTAGTGCCCCACCCCTTCAGTTCTTCAAGTAAAGTGAAGAAAAAAGCACTTCACTGTAATAAACTGATTGCAATGACTGGCTTATTAAAGTTAAATCTACATCCAGCTCTTCCATGAAAGTGCGAAAAAACAGATGTTCCTTCTACTGGCACACCAAACAGGTGGCCAGATGCATGACACACACCCCTACCCGCCCAGCATTCAGGTCCCATTTCTGAGCCCTGTTCATAACCCTCCTTCAACTTATTTTATTTAAAAAAAAGATCTTCTTTTAAACTGTAGAAAACTGTTTGCTACAAATGTAACAAACAAATACCCGTTCAGTGCAGAAATGAAAAACACTTTAATATAAAACAAACTTTAAAAACATGAAAAATGTTAAATTGCAGCACCAACTGAACTAAGCACTTTCATCCTGTCTTTAGGGCTTCATCAGAGTCAAATTTAAAAAAAACTTCACGTCATTTTATACATACATTGAATTAATGACAATTTTCTCCTGCACCCCACGCAACCTGATAATAAATTAGAAAAGTCCATTTCCATGAAGCAAGTTACAAAGGGGCTGCGGATATGGAAATTTCCGAACGAGACAATTAATGGCTCGCTGATGCACCAGGAACTTGTGGAGTTATTTGACAAAACAGGATTTGAAATAATGAGAACTATTGTATAGGACAATGACCGTAAGTTATCCAACTCAAAGAAAGAGATCATAGAACTAAACACGAGCATTACCAATGATTTGATGTTTAGCAACATGTCTCAACAGTTTAATAAGGTGTTTGTTGACTTGGACAAATGTGTTATGGATAATGTAAATAGGAAACAGAATAAATTAAGTAGAGATGCTAGAGATTATGAGGAAAGAAAGTTGTATCCCCCACCTCCACCTCCACTCCAAGGGAAAGAATTTCTTAACGACCATGGGGACATTCAGAGAGGTGAAAATGACAGGGGGGGTGAATGACAATAATGTTTTGGATCTGGAACATGATAACCACTTTTTAACACATACACCCCAAATACGCTGGTCGAACTGCTTGTGAAACAGGGGTGAACAGGCCTGGAGAGGATCCAACAACTCGACAGTGAACAGGCCGGCATGGAGAGGGAGGGGGAGAGGAGAATGAATTAAATTGTTATAATGACATCAATGTTTTGTATAACAATGATGTAATGGTCACTGACAATATGTACATGAATGCACGTTATGTCAAGGTTATCTTATCGAGGATTTACACTGTACAATTTTGAGTGACTTTGAAGTCCATGAGACACACCTTAAATTATTATGTAAAGGATTTAATTTTGTACCTAATCATAGAATGGACATCAACAAGTTGATTATTAATTTGAAGCTTTATACTAGACAATTGAATTTATGTTTGTTTTTTGCAACACAGAACTCTGTCCCAGCACAAACTCAGGGAAATGTTTTAAAGAGGAGAAGCACTTTCATACCACCCAACAACCCTTTGGTTATTGCATTTGAATGGATTTGTGAGGTAGAGTTTAGAAACATTTGTAATATTAAGACATTATCGAATGATAACGTAACAGGAGAAAAAAGGATTTGTCTGAATGAACTTATGCAAAGTAAGGACTATAAGGTTATGAAACCTGACAAGGGTGGGGGGGGGTTAGTCATTATGAATGAAATGGATTATGTTTGTAAGATGTTTGACACTTTAAAACTAATCTATGAACCTATGAACTTTAAAACGACACATGTACTTATGAAAGGGCATACCAAAATGAGATCAACAGAGCATACGCCAAGACTGATTTATTTTTGTATGACTCATTTTTTTCAGGGGATCATTACAAAGGAGGAATTAGAATATTTGTTAGGTGAATCCCCCGTTATTCCAGCTATGTTTGGGATACCCAAGATTCATAAAAATCAGATGGACCCCCCCCCCATTTAGACCCATTGTGTCTGCAAGGAGATCCAAGACTGAAGCACTGCCAGCTTATATTGATTACCACTCCAAGGGTATAGTGCTGGATGACGGTATATTTTAAAGGATTCATGGCATTGTCTGGAAGTTTTGAGGAGAGTCAACATGCAGGAGGAATTCATATTCTTAGCGGTGGATGTTATTAATTTTAGTGGCATACCACACCAAATAGGGTTGGATTATTATAGACAACCATTAACTATGTCTAGGAGACTAGAATTTACAAAAGTGAATTTCTTGGTTGATCTTATGGAATTAGTATTAGTCAACAATTTTGTATTTTTCGAGGGCAAATTTTTTCATCAAAAAACTGGGGTAGTCATGGGTGCAAAATGTGCACCAGTTTTTGCGAACTTAGTGATGGCAGAATGGGAAACACATTTTGTGTTCAACTCTTGCTATAATAACAACATTAAGTGTTTTTTTTTTTTTACAATTCCTGGATGGTATTCTAATTTTATGGAAAGGAACCCAGGATAAAGAATTAGAGTTCACAGAGTAGATACATAATACCACCCAGATTTTGAGATTCACCTTTAGGATCCACGATACAGAAACAGACTATTTGGATATATTTTTGAACAAGGACATGACAAAGAGGGTATTGACATCCACTATTTTTAGAAAGAAAACATATTCAAATTCCTTATTAAGATTTGACAGTTGCCACCCATTACATCAAAAAGGAGTGCGGCTAAAGGGCAAATGGTTAGATTGTCAAGGCTGATAAGTGAAGAGACATTTAAAATGGAGATGGACAAAGTTAACTGATATGTTGTTAGACAGAGGTTACTCCCTTCAATTTTTGGTCAAATTAAAAAGGGAGGCGAGTAAAAATAGGGGTGGAAGATTCCTCCCAATATTAAGAATGGGGAACATGGCAAAAAGTGATCTGGTATAAAGGAACACTTTTGGGAACAATGCCATGGTTATTGAGTTTAATGAACATGCCCCAATGTTAGTGTCTAGGATGAACATGTTTTGGGAAGGAATATTTGATCACGAGTTAAAATTCAAACTAGGAAATAAGACACTAAATAGCATACAGTAGGGGGAGAAATTTAAAAGAACTATTTGAAATGGTTTCAAAGAACAAACTGAACACCTACAGATCTGCTATGAGTAAATGTGTTTTTCTGCAGGTGGTGCAGATTCATCAATGATGGACCATATATAGCCATCCCATGGTTTTATAGAAATGTAGAATGTCCAGGAAGATGTAATTGTGAGACTAAGTTGGTTTTCTATGTGGCAACTTGTACAACGTGTCCGGCATTTTATGTCGGAAAGACTATCAGGATAGCAAGAGAGAGAATTTCTGAACACGTCCGTGATATTAAAAACAAGAAAACAAGCAGTTCCCTGTATATTCACAGTACAATATGTAAGAATTTTAAAACATTTCTATTTTTTGTCATCGACAAAGTTAAGATAACAGAAAGAGGGAGGATCCAAATTAGAGGTAGAAATAAGAGAAACTGAGTGGCAGATAAGATTAAATGCCAAACATGAACCTGGAATTAATGATCACATTTCCATAGCAGGAATTCTCAGAGAGCTGGAATGGTATAACAAGATAGCCTTATTTTGGGTCATGTAGGGTCAATTGTCAGTTTGATTTTTTTTACAATGTTTTTTATAAAGTTTTTTTTTAAAAAATGACACCAGATTATGTGGTGGTCAGTACTATATGTTTTTTTTTTATGTACAGGTTTTTATACACACACATCTATATATTGTGTTAATTGCTGTACAGCAATTATTAGAAAAATATATTAATGTTAAACATGGAAAATCCTGTCACTGGGAACGGGATAGTAGAGTTTTACTGACAATTTATTATCAGGTTGCATGGGGTATAGGAGGAAATTATGTCATTAATCAATTCAAATATATGTATAAAATGATGTGAAGTTTTTTTTTAAATTTGACTTTTGATGAAGTCCTAAAGACAGGGTGATAGCACTTAGTTCAGTTGGTGCTGCAGTTTTTTAATGTTTTTCACATTTTTAAAGTTTGATTTATATTAAAATGTTTTTTGTCTCTACACTGAGCGGGTATTACTAGTTTTTAAATTTTGTGTCTCCACAGGTGTTGGCGTGGTAAGTGTAACAAACAGTTGCTACAGTTTATACCCTGACTGAACTGAGTGCTATGGTACTCATGTTTTAATTAAAAAAAAGTTCTTTTTAAACTGTAGCAATCTGTTTGCTACAACTGTAGCAAACAGTTGATACAGTTTATACCTTGCCTACAAAAAGCACAACAGTGTGCTCATGTTTGACTGCAAATGCAATACTGACTTTTAAAACCAGTGTTGCATTAGAGAGATTGGGATCAGCTAATCGCAACCCCAACCCTTTATGCCTGGAGCAGTTGCCTCTCTGGGCCCACCCTAGCTACTGTGCTTCTCCTGGTAGATATATAGATATATATATATATATATATATATATATGGGTTCACTACATAATCTCAAACTTTTGAAATACCAAATTTCAAAAGCTCGAGACTATAAACCCAAAACCCCTAAATACTGAAATTACACAAGCGCGAAATTTAAAATTCCGAACATCTAACACATGTAGAGCACACACATACACACAGCTTCCCCCCACAATCAAACATATCACACTACACTACAGATAAGCAGGGGGGCAAGCCACGCTGTGTCCCCCACACCCCCCTACTTAAATATTCTAACTCAGAGATCGCACAGACCCACAAGGCAAACTCACATCCACACGTTACAGTCCCTCACACACACACACACACACACACACACACACACACACACACACACACAAAAAAACATACACTTACACACAGGAAATCCCCTCACAAACACACTTACACACACATACTTACCTGAACCGCAACACCAGAAGCGCTAATTCAATATCTCCAAACATCGGGATTTTGAATTTCACACTTCTGGTCTTTCGGTACTCCGGGGTTTCGGCTACATGGTCTCGAGCTTTTGAAATTCGGTATTTCAAAAGTTCGAGATTCTGTAGTGAACCCATATATATATATATATATATATATATATATATATATATATATATATATATATATATATATATATATATATATACACACACACACACACACACACACACATATATATATATATATATATATATACACATACATACATACATGCACATACAGATGTGTGCATTCATATTCTGTGTACTACTGATGTATAAGAATCACTATTTCTCATTATATTTTAATTTCTTATAGTCCTTCATGGGGACCAGCATACTGATTTGATGTTGTTCTCCTCTAATAGCTGTGTTTGGATCCCTATAATATGGCTTGGCTGAGACATTGTAAATGAGATTTTGTTTTTCCTCCATTTAGTTACAATAACAGTGCTGTGAGAAGAACAAGATGCAGAGGACAGGAAGAAATGGAAACAGATGATCCACAACGGGAACAGCCAAAAGAAGATGATGATGAACAGTGTTGTGAGAATCAATGTTTTTTTTTCAGAGTCTTTGAAAGTTGAGTCATCTCCTCTATTTAGCTATATTGAACTACCCTAGCAACTGCAGTATAACCAACTAATAGTTGTTCACAAAGTCCTCTACCAACCAGACAGTACACCCATACTGAAAAATATTACCCCCTACAGTAACCTAAAATCCCTTCGCTCTTCCAAAAAATTGCTAGTGCAAACTGTTAAAACCAACAATTCAGGTGGTGAATCACTATTCTCCAACTCTGCCGGTAAAAACTGGAACCTACTTCCTGCTGAACTCACCACTGACCCCTCCTTATCCCAATTCAAAACATCCCTTAGGAAATACCTAACAATGCAGTGGCTTTGTCCCTGTACAAACCCTGACCAGCCCCCACTCGAACTTAATTCATAAATGAGAACCTCATTACAAGAATAAAACTCTGACTCTCTGTTTAAAATTCTGTGTATCACCCTCCTACTGGAAAGATTTAAAGTTAACACTACACCATGTATGATAACCACCTTAATATATGTGTTTTCCTTTTTCAGATGAAATCTTTAACTATTTCTTTCTCAGCTACTTGCTTCCAACCTTTGCTGTGTGTATGTGAGAAAAACATGTACCTGTGTGTACATATTGTTAAACAAATCTCAGTTTTGTGATAAGTCACTGTAATTTTACTGTATTTACACTTGTTTTTGTACATTTGGAGCTTTTCTCCCCAGGCCGCCTCTGAAAATGGACCTGCATCCAGTCGGACTTTCCCGGTTAACAAATGTAAAATAAAATAAATAAATAAAATATTCTTCTGACATGTGTTTACTTTAAGCTTGTAAAAGCCTTTGTTTGTGTATTCATACTTGCTTCAATATAAACACACACAAAAAGTGTGGGGGATATTAAATATTCAAAATATTTGTTGTGTCTTTCGGCTTTTCCCGGTTAGGGGTCGCCACAGCGGAACTCCGGTCCGCTAATGATTGGCAGTAGATTTTACGTGCCGAGTTGCCAGCACTGACGCACAACCTTCAATGAAGGTACGCCCATTCACGCATGTCTCCACAAAGAAGACGCTTTTAGCTGAGAATCGAACAGGACAACGTCTTACTGTGAGGCAACAACGCTACCGCAGCACCACCACTGCCGTTTTTTTTTTTAAATATTCAAAACTCTAGTTCTTAAAAAAAATGCTAGACTGTCTCACCCCACAAACTTTCAGGGTGTGAAAGTTGACACCTTCATTTTGATACTACAAAGAGCAAACTTTCAGGGTGTGAAAGTTTACATCTTTGCTTTGCTACTACAAAGAGCAAATGTGAACTGCTAGGAGGGTTAATACTCTGCTTAATTTTGTTGGTAACTGATAAAAGCAACATGTCACCGACTGAAAAGAGAATTCCCTGGATTCAATAAACTCAGTGTAGATTTTGCACAGAGCCTACATGGAGTGTTTTCACTTTGTGATATTGCTCAATGTACGGCATTGTGCCATGCATATTAATAATGCACGGTGTGCATAAGCAAGGTTTTGCGGCTCGCACCAGTGTTGCTGGCCGCAAAACCTGTAATAAGAATGCGGATCATAGCTCCCAACCTTTTAGTGCAAGAAATCTGGACAAAGACTAAAATAATGGGAAGAACAAATTTACAATATTGTTCTTATAAATGTAAAAAGGGCCCAAAAAGTAAACTGAGAACAGTCCAGTGCCAACCTACACAAAGTGTAGTAACCAGGAACCAACTAAAGGCACATGTGAAGAACCAAGCAAACCAGAACCAGGCAAAATTGTCACTTTTATTCATAAACTTAAAAACACATAAATGGTTAACTAATTCACATAATTTTCATCCCAACAAGACTTCAACAGATGAGTGCTTAAACCTACTTACATTGCTTAAATACTTTTCCCTTGATACTTGATCAATTAATATTAGGTACCATTAATTACTAAATTAAAACAATCGTACAAACATACTACCTAAAACCCCTAAAAGTACTAATTAGTAAATGTAAAAAACTTATGAAAAACTGTTAAATATGTAAAAACATTGTTAAAAAGCTTTGTAAAACATTCCAAAATGTTAAAAGCACTTAAAAATGTAAGGACGGACATTAGCCTAATGGTCAAGGTGTTCACCCCACAAACACCAAGTGCAGGGTTCAACTCTCACAGGACGCAACCAGCCAGTCTCAAAATGGTTCAAAAAGGGCCCAGCACCAATCCATAAACTAAATATGCCATCTAGTGTCCAAAAGTCATAACAGATGTTTTTATATTGATTTACATTGTTAAAACACTGAAGCATACAAAAATATATGAACTTTACAGGAGACTGCTCATTATAACTTAGCTGCCCTCAACTTTAAAACTGGGATTAGGGAGACATTTTCATTCTAGCCAGGTTCTCTATTAGCTACCAAAATAAGTTGCCAATACACTTCTTTGTATTCGATCTTTCTTTCCCATACCCAACCTCTAGGTTCTATGGGCACTTCTACTACAAAAAATGTAAACTTAGATAATCTACAATTAAGGGTATGTTTGTATAAGGCATTTTTCTCATCCTTAGACCTAATAGCATTAGTATGTTCATATATTTTCTTTTTAGCCTGCGCTCAGTCTTCCCTATATAAAATGCCTCACATTAATCACAGGGCAATACATATTACTCCAGTTCTATTAAAATGACTAAATTTCTTGCCCCTAATGTGAATATCCCTAAACTTAATATAAATAAACTCCTTATTTTTAATACAGATATTGGGCACAGGCTCCACACTTAGAGGTGCCCACCTTTTTTTCTGTTTTCCATACACATTGTAGTCTTCTTTTGTTCAAAAATGCCTTTGATACTGTACCCTTTTCTAAATACAAATTTAAGAGGGGCCTTAAAATATCTTCCAAATCTGTTCTATTCTGTGGTTATAATATTTGTTATAATCTTAGAATCTCCACTGAAATTAGTTACAAATACTCCCTTAAATTCATTCTCATTCATGTTGCTACCTTCCTTACCATTACTCAAATTCATCTCTTTTCCTAAAAGGGGAGCAACCCTGTCATTCCTACCATCTTTTACTTTTTTAATAAAGCTGTTTAACATACCCAGGGGGTATTTTCTATTTAAGGACATCTGTTTCAGGGTTTCACATTCTTTGTTCATTTGAGGTCATTCTGCAACCACTCACACACTGGCCTTTTACTACACCTGTTTTTTGTTTATATGGATGGGCACTAGTAAAGTATAAATAATAGTTGGAAAATGTACTCTTCCTATATACTGTGGATTTAAAACTTTTAGTCACATTATTTTTGTGTATAATGACATCCAAATAGTTCATACTGTCATATATTATTTTGTGGGTAAATCTTAAAAAGTTAGTGGTACTACTAAAATATGCAATAAATTCCCTTAACTTGTCTTCTGTCTCCATTCAAAAAATGCATATATCATCCAGGTACCACTTATATAATTTTTAGCATTCAACATATTTGGAGTTATAAATAAATTTTTGTCCCACATATTTAATATAATGTTAGCATATGATGGGGCACAAGAGGAAATACAATTATTTTTAACACTAATTCCATCATGTCAAGGCATACTTTGAATTCCGTATCTGTAAGCCCTCCTTTACTTAAGGGCTTCTTTTAACCACTCCACATCTGTGTCATGAGTTATAAATGTAAAAAGGTCTACTATATCAATAGTCACAAAAATAATTTTTTTCAGTATATATCGCTGACTTAATGCTTTTAAGAAAATACCATGACTCCTTTAATATATTTTTCTGTTCCATCCAAATTTTCTTCGATTTAAAAATCTAAGAATTTTGCAAGGGGAAGGTCTTAGACCCATTACCTGCCGCAATTGGTCTTAAAGGTGGATCATCTACATTCTTGTGGGTCTTAGGTATGCCAAAAATAGATGGTACTGAATGCTTTTCTTCTGTTAAATATTCATAAGTCTCTATATCAACCATTCCCCCTACTAGCAACTCTTTCAACACAAAGTCTATTTTCTTGTAAGCAACACTGATTTTGTTCTTAGAAACCCTGGAGTATTTGCTCTCATCACTCAGATTTTCCATCATTTTAACTACATACATCATGGTATCCATAAGTACTGTTCCTCCCCCATTGTTTGGCTTCATCACCCTCAGGTACCTATTACCTGCTAATTCCTGAAGCAATTGTTTCTCTTCCAAAGGGACACTGGAAGAAATTCTGTTGTGTTGTATTCCATTCCTTAATTCTTTTTCTACCAAGTTTTCAAAATTCTTGAGTTGTGAATATAATGGGGGGTTGAAAATGCTTTTCTTTCTTATTCCACCCCTTTGTTCCACTGCCTGGCATGCATGACTGCCTCCACTATGTTGCCGATTCCCTGGATTGGATGAAAGACACGTTGGAACGAGGGGTGTCTGTGACAGACCGAAGGGTATCTGTCATGGAATGAGCAGTCTGTGACGGAACGTCTGCTGGGAGGAGAACGGTGTCCTTGTGGTTGTAATTCAACCACATCTGCTGATATCCATCGTGGCCATGCCTGATCATGCTCCATAGTGGCAGTACTTCCTCTGGTCCATCGATGAGTGTGCTGTCCACAACCAGACATGGTAGGCCATGGGGCATGGTGCTCGGCATTCCTGTAAAGGGAGCATGTCCATCAAACATCAGTCAAATTCAGGTAGCAATACTGCGTCTGACCTAGGGGCATGGAGCTGCCAGTGCAACTCCTGGCAGAGCCAGTTCTCATGGACAGGGGCAACAATGATGAACTGCCAACTCTACCATGCGCAGCTCACACCTCTCCAATGCACCAAGACATAGAGCTAACACTGGGCTTGGCTGTGTTCATGCAGACTCTCATATACCACTTTTACATGGTGGACCATTACACACACACACACCAGTTACATGGTTCAGCCTGACTGCTTCCCTTTCATACTCACACATACTCAGTGACCTTGTGTGTCAACCTAGGCCTCCTGCCCCCACACACACAACACCCTGTGTAAGTGATGATAAATGTGCCATATCCTCATTTTCTTTCTTTTGGATACAAAAGTTTTGTGTCTGATGCACAAGGCGCATAGCTACAGTAGTATTTAGTATATCTGCATTTGTGTTGTCTAACTGATAACTGTACCGGTCATTTATATTTGCCTTGCCAAATAATACAGTGGATAGCATCATAACGTCAGTACTTTCTAGTGTATTCTCCTGTAAGGGTTGTGAAGTCAGAAACTGCATTGCGTCTCATTACTTTCTAACTTTTAGATTTAATGATTTTCCAGTACATACGTATGGTGCACATCCTAAGTCATGCCATCACATTCAGATCTCAGGATTCTATGACAGCACTGCAGTCAGATCTCATCAGAACAGTAATACAGAACAATGCTCAGGGTCAGAATGGAGAAATGATAAAATCAGCAAACGGAGAGAAGCAGTGCTGGAATTGAATTCTTCCTCAAGTCTTGGGGAGTACCTTTATGAGGTGGACCCCGTTTTTCACAAAATCTCACCAAGACGACACTGATATATAAACTGCATTTTGTATATCATTTATCATGGACAGAAGTAGGTTAAAAAAATTAAAAAAGACAGCTGGGTGCACAAGTCCCAGGATGAAAAAGTCCCTAATCCTGGTAGGCACACTGGTACTAGGACTGGAAAAAATGACAGTGTAGAATCCTCAAGACGTGGAAATATTCCTGGCGCAGGCCAGGCCCAGGGGGAGGAAGCCCCCCCCCCCCAATTTTAGAAGGAAATAGCAGTCCACAAAAATCACAAAAACTGCCAGGCCAAAAAACAGCCATACAGATGACAGAGTGGACTATTGAAGATAAGAAAGAAATTATGTCTTGTTACTATTATGCAAGAAGCCCAGAATTTCCAGACAAAAGATATACAAAATGATTTAAGAGAGAAATTAGAGGACAGAAAAATACTTCCACAAGAAAAAATGTCAGAAGCTTCAAATAAAAATTTGTGTTCATTAATATAACAGATCCATGAAAAACACTATATAGACCAAGAAACCCTGTGCCGTTTGGAAAAAGATGCAACAAAGGAAGTGCAAAAATGTAAAGAACAAAATTTAGAAACGTTTGAAGGGTATAAAAAAGAAATTTGTCTATGGGAAAGAGAGAGATCTGATATGGTACAATATCTATGCAAAAGAGAAAGCCAAATTAACACAAAAAAAGGCAGCCCCAAAAGATATTCAAAGAGAAATGTACGCAAAAGCATCCAGATATGGAAAATTTCACAATAAAAAAAAAAATAAGATCACAAACAGGGAATGAAGAACAGAGGATTAGTCAAGTAGAAGTAAAAAAAAAAAAAAAAAAAAACAGTTGAAGTTATTGAATATTTGCAAAGTGAAGGATTCAGTGTAGAAAGTCTAACACAGGTCATATTACAGGATGATGGAACAACTAGTCACCAAAGTAAGGAGAAACAAGAGGAGCGGGAGACATCTGAAGAAGAAATATGGACATGGGAAATAAAGAGAGATTTAATATGGTGCAATATTTATGCAAAGGAGAAAGCAAAACGAATCCATGCAAAAAGAGCATCAAAGATATCTGAAGAGAAATACAGGCAAAGACATCTGGATATGGAATATTTTTACAATACAAAAAAAAAATAAGAAAACAAAGAGGAAAAGTAGAAAGCAGGATTAGTAATGGAGAAGTTAAAGAAATAACAACTAATGTTATGGACTGCCAGCAAAGTGAAGGATTTAGATTAGAAAAGTAACTCAGGTAACAACACAACACGATGCACAGCAATGGATGCCCAAATTAAGGAGAAATAAGTGGAGCAAAAACATCTAATAAATTGACATATGAAGATACTTTGGAGCCTCCCACAGGAAACCAGGACAAAGGTTCAGTTAGAGCTATACAACAAGGGAAAGAACAGGAAATTGTGGCAACTCTGACACAGTCAATGGCAAGGAGTGATAGGTCAGTGAGTTCCCATATGAAACAGCAATGGATGGCATAGGGTGAAACTGAAGAGAACGTGGCACAGGAAGAAGCTCTGGAACTTTCTACAGAATGCCCACAGGAAATGGTGAACAAAGAATGGGACCTCAGTTTAGAAAAAAAATGATCTAAGAGAAGAACTGATTGATTTAATAGAGATGGATAGACATATTAAGATCAACAAAAGAAGTAGACTGCAGAAGGTCAATAAAACCCCAAAAGTTAGAAGTTTGATAAAACAAGTGAACACAGTAATTAGGGCTGTCCATAGAGATTCATACAATATAAGTAAATAGGATATATTACTATCCCAGCAAATTAATAACAAATAAAGTCCTACCACAAGAACACAGAGTACTAATGGATAGGATGTGAACAAAATCGAATGGCATCATGGATGTATCGAACAGAGAGAACTGTAAAGCAATTAAGACAAGAAGTGTCACTGTTAGAAGAGTACAGAAGAGGGAACAGATCAACAAAAGTACTCAAAGATATACGTCATAAAAGCAATGCGCAGTATTATAACGGATCAGGATTTATCATGCACTATCGCAAATAAACTAAAAATATCAATACAGGCAGAAAAACTTAGAAGAGACGCATATAAATATAAAGGAAAACTACAAAATAAGCAATTTATTGAAGACCCAAAAAAAGTTTTATAGAGAACTGGGAAACAAGGTAAAAGGAACTGAAAGACCGTCAAAAAAAGAAAAATAGATACATTTTGGAGAAATATTTATGAAGATCCTGTGGAACATAAAGATGCTAAATAGAAAAAGTAAAAGAAAGAAAAAGAAGCTCAATTGTACAGGATATGAAATGGGATGAAGTAACAGTCGCACAGATTGAAATAAACTTAAGAAAAGCCTCTAATTGGAAAACCCCAGGCCCAGATGTATTACCTAACTTCTGGCTAAAGATTTGTCCATGAGGAAGAACTAGTTATATGTGCACCCCGAACAGACAGCAGCCTGGCTAACAACAGGAAAACAATGCTCCTACTTAAGAGTGAACCTGGAAGCTACCCTAAAAAGTATAGACCAATAACTTGCTTTCTGACGATGTATACACTATACACTGGAATTGATACTGACAGAGTTTATAGTCATTTAGAAGAAAATAGGCAATATAACAACAGGGTAATAAAAGAAAGTCATATGGAACAAAGGATCATTTGTTGTTAAAGTCATAGTGGAGAATTGTAAAAAGGGGGAAAGATTTAAGTATGGCATGGATAGACTAAAAAAAAAAAAACATTTGACAGTATCCCACATTCATGGATAAAAGAGTGCTTAAAAAGATGTTTTATTTACTTATCATTTGGTCAATGGGAAAGTCCGACTTGGAAGGAGCCAATTTTCAGCTGAGGCTCACGGAGAAATGCTTCAGATGCATGTCTTTGTAGTGTGGGAGGAAAATGCAGCACCCAGAGGAAACCCACATGAACGCAGGGAAGGCATGCAGAGTCCGCTCAGCAGACACCCCAGCTGAGAATCAAACCAGAGAACCTTTTCCTGTGAAGTGACAATGCTAACCACTATGCCACTGACATACTACATCACAGCGACCATGAAACAATGGCAAATCACTTTCCAGTTAAGCCACGATAAAGAACATATTATCATTCCAGGGATAAAAATCCAAAGGGGGATATTCTAGGGTAACGCTCTGTCGCTGCTGCTCTTTTACCTTGCCCTTAACCCATTAAGTTGTCTGCTTAACAGATTAGGTCATGGCTATAATTTGGCTCCCAGAAAGCAACAAAATGCAAAGATTTCTCATTTTCTCTCTGTAGATGATTTAAAACTGTATAGCTCATCAAAGAAGGAACTAAAAGCACAACTGCAAGTAGTCAAAACTTTTTCAGATGATATAAGAATGTAATTTGGACTTGATAAATGTGTAAAAACAACCTTTAAAGCAGGAAAGCTGCACCACCAAGAAAACATCAGTTTGGGACAAGAATGTGATATAAAAGAACTTGAGCAGGAGGGAGTGTATAAATATTTGGGAATTGTTGAAGGATCAACAATAAAACAAGAACAAGTGTGAACAAAACTCAGTAAGGAATATTTTAGGCTTAAATCAATCCTGAAAACAGTGTTGACATCTAGGAACAAAGTTCAAGCTATAAACTAATTTGCTCTTCCTGTCCTAACTTACAGTTTTTGAGTTACTGACTGGCCCCAAAATGTGTTGGATAAATTAGACAGGAAAACAAGAAGGATGCTCCATGCTCATCAGATGATTTATAAAAATCAGCTCATACCAAGATTATATATTCCGCATTCCGAAGGAGGTATGGGCCTCCTTGAAACTGACTACATGTACAAATCTACAGTCGTGGGACTGCATACATATCAGTTGACCTCAAAAGACCCAAACACAGTGAAAGTTTTGAAACATGAAGAGAATAAATCTAAGATTACTTCCCTGCTTAATTTAGCAGAAGCATATCGATATTAAGTGGGAATGAAAATCAAACCAGAAGTAGATAAAAATCAGGCAGCAACTGTATGTACCAAAAAAAAACAAAAGAAAGAATACAAGGTGAACGATCAGATGAGAAGGCAAGAAATGTGGAAAATGCATAAATATAGTTGTAAATATGGAAAACTCCTGGAACAACCTCATGTTGACCAGGATTGAACACAGGAATGGTTAGGGACAGGCAAATTCAAACCAAAAGATGAAAGGTTAATACTGGCGGCCCAAGATAGTGGACTATGTACACAACACGTTGATTTACAAAGTCCCTTGAACATGTGGGAGAAACAGACAAATGTAGGTTTTGTAAAACAGAATTGGAAATGGTTGCACGCCTTGTTGCTGGTTGTGACATACAAATGGCAGAAGGACTGTATACTGAAAGGTATAATAATGTGGCAAGACTGTTGCACTGGGGACTGTGCAAACATTATAATACTGAAGTAGCTGAAAAACACTGAAACATGAGCCACAAAGCATCACAGAAAATGATGAATTCTACATCACATGGGATCACCCATTACAAACAGTTCAAAAGATAGATGTGAGAAAAACAGATATATTGGTCCATGAATAGAAGACAAAAGTGGCATTTATCACTGAAATCTCTACACCCAGTGACTACAGAGAGTCTTGTGTATAGAGAGAGACACAAAGTCATAAAATATATGGATTTGCAAGCAGAAATGAGAGCAAAGTGATAGAAAGATAGCCAGACAGTTCCAATAACAGTAGGAGCCTTATAAAAAAATCTACAATCATATTTAGATACGACCACAGAGTGGTCCTAGCAGCAAGGAACTCGAAAAAGCGACTACTTTCTGGATTTAAGTATCTTTGCTTTTTTTTCACTGAAAATAGCTTCTGCTGCTTACTTTAAACTAGCCTGAACTGTTTTTTTTACTGATTACTGCATTTATTTTAAAAATTGCACTTAAAGTTACATTTAGTCGAATTTAGTCGAAAGTTTGCTTGTTTGTTTAATTGAACTGTGGAGGCTGCCCACTAAAGTGTGCTAGCCTGTGTAACTAATTTATCACTGTCTCTGCATTTTCTGTGTATTTCTGCAAAAAAAACAAAAAAATAATCCTTGTTTTCCCGCCTTTTTCGACTAGTTTAGACCAGTATACAAGCATTGCTGTATTCTGGGCTGTGATGTAGTTCCTATGTTGTCCATTACCTTACTTGGATAAAAGGAAGTTTCTTTGCTCACCAGTGGGAGTGGGGAGCCTTGAGCAGCCTACCTATCCTTGGGGGAAGTGACCTCAGCACAAGAAGCTGTTAGTAATTGGTTGTTTGGGACCATTCCTAGCTCTTTTGTAGTTCACTGCTTAAAATCCGCCTTTGCGCGGTTAAACAAGGTTAAACTTTTTCTGGCTCCGCCAAGTCTGCTCTTCAATTTTTCCCTTAGAACTGTTCTACTTGCAATCTAAACAGCCTATACTCTATCTGAAAAGCTCAGCACTTGCTCCTAAAGCATTTTGTATACAGGTAAAGCACTCTTAAACAAACGAAAAGTACTTCATTCACCTAAATTCTGTTGAGTATCCATTTCCCTATAGGTCCTTTCTGACTCAGTTACACAGCAATCTTTTTCACTATTTCTAGCATGTCGAAGGGTCAGTTGCTAGCGTCCTCTCCTGTTCAGCTGGTGAATCTGGGAATCTTGAGGCAATGTTACAATTGCCTCATGTACACAGACAACCCTCTCCTCCTCCCAACAAATACAAATATATGCAGAGATGCAACTATATAGCCAAACTGGAGGCTGAGCTCTCTCAATTCAGTACTGGCAAGACCAGTCAGGAGGAGAAGGTAACCACGCACACCACAAACCCAGTCTCACATAGAACTATCACAACTGCAAACCAAACACATAAACACACAAAAACATACTTGGGCGCTGATTAAAAATCTACCAAAACAACAGAGGCCTCCAAAGCAGACACCCAAGCAACCACCACCTCAAGACATAGCAAATGCAACACATAGTTTACAAAGTCAGTGTGCTAAACAGTCACAGCCCTTAAGGCCAAACAACATGCCAGACACACTTGTAATAGGTGACTCCATAGTCAGGCACACTGACGTCCCGCTCACCAGACTGAACAAGGAGAGGGTCACAGTAAGCTGCCTGTCGAGAGCTAGAATCCGCCACATAACACAAGCACTCAGGTCACTCCACAGCAAGTACAAATATGACTCAGTCATTGTACATGCACGTGTAAACGACCTGAGACGTACCTCCCTGGACTACATGAAAAGAGACATAGAGGAGCTCTCTGATTATGTAGCCCAGGCCGGTATGACCCTGACCCTGAGCAGCATCTTACCCTCACCAAGAATGATGCCACAGTACAAAGACAAAATGATCAGTTTTAACAATTGGCTTAATTACTGGTGTCATTCTAAGGGGATCCAGTGTCTGTCTGCTTGGGATGACATGCTTGACAAGCCACGCTGCTTCGCAAGGGATGGTTTGCACCTGTCACCCCTGGGCTTCCGGATATTGGCCAAGGCTCTTGCCACCCCCATAGTGCCTTTTTTAGGCAAGGCTCAAATGACAAACCTACCACCCTAGAAAACACAAGTGGAAAAAAACTAAGGATAATGCTGCTCAATGCCAGAAGTCTAAACCTCAAGATGCACGCCCTCGAAGCCCTTCTCAGTATGGAGAACATCGATGTCTGTGCAGTGACTGAAACCTGGTTCAAGGCTCCTGAGAGCACCCCAGCACTATCAGGTTTTACCTCATATCATGCTTTCCATCCCCAAAACTTGGACAGAACCACAAAAGGAGGGGGAGTATCCATTTTCATCAAAGATACCCACACCTCCAGGTTAGTGGCAACGCACGAAGCATCGGAGACTATCCAGGTGCAACTAACCATAGGCAAAACTGCCTTACAGTTTATAGCATGCTACAGACCACCCTCTCAAACTCAGGACCCCCACACAGCCTTCCTGAAGACACTGGAGAGTATGAATGTCTCTCCAAATACCATCATTTTGGGAGACTTCAACTACCCAAACATAGACTGGGAACATTACTCAAGCCCCAACACTCTAGCCCAAAGGTTCTTAGAATTCATAAACTCAAATGCAATGGAACAACTAGTCACCATTCCCACAAGAGGAGACAATATACTAGACCTGATCATCACAAACATGGGGACAAAATGCTCCACACCGGAAGTACATCCCTCTTTGGTAAGTTCAGACCATAAATTAATCTCAATGGAAATCCACATCCCGCCCCTACCCCCTGCACAAAAGACCACAGTGAAGAACTTCTCAAAAGCAAACTTCACACTTCTTAAGACTGAAGTGGTATCTTTCAAGGCCCCTGGGCCAGTGGAAACCACAACCCACACTGCTGAATCCCTTGCAAATGCCTTCTATGGGCACCTTCAAGAATGCATGGATCATGCAATCCCAAATAAAACCAAGACCCATTCCCCCAAAGGCAGGCGACCGGTCTGGTGGACCCCAGCCATAAACAAACTTTACAACAGAAGGAGGAAGCTACTACATGACAGAGCAAAATCCCTAAAAGGAAGGCATCTCTGAGCCCTACTAGCAAAAACTACGATCACTCATAAAATCATCCAAGGCCAACTTTGAGAGAAAAATCGCAAATGACACAAAAGACAATCACAAGGCCTTCTTTAGCTATGTTAGAAACCTGGGTGGAAACTCCCAGATATGCTCAGAGTTAGTCCAAAATGACACAAAATACACTGAACCCACTGACATTGCCAACATTCTGGCAGACAGGTTCAGTGCAAATTTCTCCTCCCCCTCCCCCCCAAAAGGAGAAATAACTATCCCAGCAGAGTGTAGCCTCCCTAACATCTCAGATGCCCAGGTGAGAGCCACCCTCTCTAAAGCTAAAAACACAGCATCAATGGGACCAGATGGTGTCCCGGGCTGTGTGCTACATGAACTCTAAGAGGAACTAAACCCACACATAAGGCTGCTGTTTAATCTTAGCCTTACCACAGGATACGTACCCAAAGAGTGGCGTACGGCAACAGTGGTCCCACTTCACAAAGGCGGTGCTTCTACGGACCCTGGAAATTACCACCCCATAAGCCTGACGAGCCTGGTCTGCAAAGCTATGGAGAGGATCATTATGGAACTCATAAACAAAGACATTGGGGACCTACAGACATTGGATCCTACCCAATTTGGCTTTGTCAAGGGCAGATCCTGCCTTCTGAACTTGGTCGACTTTTTTGAAACAGTCACTAAGGCCATTGATGAGGGTAAGGCAGTTCACACAGCCTACCTTGACCTTGCAAAAGCCTTTGACACAATACCCCACTCGGGCATCATAGACAAACTCACCAGCTTAAATGTAAACCCATATGTCACAAGATGGGTTGCAAACTGGCTCAAGGACAGAACCCACAGGGTCAGAGTTGCTGGAGCTATGTCAGACTCTAAGCCAGTCACAAGCGGTGTCCCACAGGGCTCAGTCCTGGGACCCCTCTTGTTCGGCATTTATTTTTCCGAGGTAGAGGCAAACATAGGAGGATTGTGGCTGACAAAGTTCGCAGATGACTGCAAACTGGGCGCCATAATTGATACTCCAGCGGACACAAACATCCTTCAGAGAGGCCTCATAGAAATGGATAATTGGTGCCAGAGCCATGGCCTTAAGCTAAACGCCAAAAAATGTATAGTCATACCCTTTGGGAAAAACAAAGTACCGACAAATTACCACATAGGCGGTAATCCATTAAGTATGGAAGAGGTAATCAGGGACCTAGGGACCCAGGTTGACAGTAACCTCTCATTTGACACTCACATTGCCAAAGTGGTTAGGAAGACCTTCTATATTGCCCACCTTATCATGAAGGGTTTCACATCTAGATCAAGAGAGGTCTTTGTGCCCCTGTACTCTTCTCTTATCAGGCCAATGATTGAGTACAATGCCCCATTTGGGATGTATCTCACCCGACACCTGCAGCAGTTGGAAAGACCCCAAAAGTTCCTCACCAAGAGGATAAAGGGTCTTAAACATATGTCATATGCTGCCCGACTGAAAAAACTCCAGCTCTATTCAGTCGCATACCGCCTACTCAGAGGTGATCTGTGCCTGACGTACAAGGCCATGTCCAATCCTGAATTAATGGACATGCTCCACCTCAAAAAATCCAAATCCATCAGAGCCACTAGAACAAGTGACTTAAACCTCAACACAGAAATAAATAGAACGTGCTGGAGGGACAGATTCATAACCCAGAGGCTCCCTACACTCTGGAACAGAATCCCAGTCCATGTTAGGCAGAGTCCCTCACTGACTCTATTCAAGAGAAATCTCGACGAGTGGATGGGAGATCGTAGGTTTACCCTGGAGGTCATCTCTTTGTCACTACTAGACAGAGGCATAGTAAACTAAACCCTAAAAGGGCATAGTATTCTCATCCTAAGGGGTGGTGCAAGCCACATACACTCTGGCTAGGCTTATAAATGCCCTAGGGCAGATAGCCTAGTACGAACCTATGAACCTATGAACCAATACATGTAACTCGGTATGAATTGCAGGAGGAGTCATTACTGGGCACATTGTGGGTGCTGTGAAGAGAAATTTTGGCTGACATCAAAGACTGAAACAATACTAATTTCATGAACTATACTTTGACGTAGGAATGGGGTCCATTTCCATCAAGGTATTAGAAATCCAAAAAATCTGGAGAAATTAAAAAAAAAAGTATAATGCTCTCTTTTGCATGAATCTCACCAGACACATAGGGCAGCTGGACAGACCACAGGGATTTCTCATCAATATAACACAGGGCCTACTAACCATGCCATGATGTATGTGGATAAATTAAAAGACGTCACTATAATCTGTCTGGTATTGGATGAGGAGACGTCTGCCTGGGCTGCAGGCCAGTGTCTGATCATGCCCTGGTAGGATGAAGCATATGCAATCATTTGATATAGCTGATGACATCAGCACTGTCTGATGAGCATAAGGAAATAACAGTGTCCCAACATGTTGGTGTAAAATGCTCTCTGTCAAGTAACAGTCTCTCACATACATACATACCCATCCACTCAGTTGACTGCAGTGAGAATAGAACCCCTACCTATCCAAGTACACAGGTTACAAAACACAGTACTTTGTGCAAGCACCACAGCACAAGTCTGACTTTACATGGCTGCAGGTCAACTTATAGTGAATGACATCAGCAGGCTGTGTTGGAGACAAGAGGTTGTGAGGGCTGCTTGAAAATCGATGTGTAGGCTTGTGCAAGTATGAAAATACTGGCAAATCATGCCATTGGAGAAGTAATGCTGAGTTGACACACACACACTAACACACACACACACACACACACACACACACACACACACACACACCCACACACACACACACCCACACACACCAAGTTGACTGCAGTGAGAACAGAACCCCTACCAATCTAAATGCACAGACTACAGAACACAGTACTCTATAAATGTAACACGGCACAAGTTTAACTTTTGCATGGCTGCATGTCAACTTATAGTGGAAGCCATCAGAAGTGCATGTTGGAGAGAAAAAGGTGGGAGGCCTTCCTGAAATGGATGTGTAGGCAGGTGCAAGTATCAAAATACTGACAAGTCATGCCATTGGAGGAGTAACTGTAAGATAACATCTACTCTGCTGAGTAGACACACACATGTACACACAAACTAAGTTGACATTCACTGAGAACAGAATCCCTACCTAAGTGCACAGACTACAGAACACAATACTCTACGCAAGCACCATGGCACAAGTCTGACTTTCACATGGCTGCAGGTCAACTTATAGTGGATGACATCAACAGTGCATGTTGGGGAGAAGAAGGTGGGAGCCCTGCCAGAAATGGATGTGTAGACAGGTGCAAATAATAATTACTGGCAATTTACGGGATTGGGTTGGTAACTGCAGGATATACACTTGTTCGTTTGGCTAGCCACACACACATACAGTTGACTGCAGTGAGAACAGAACTCCTACTTAAGTACACGGACTACAGAACTCAGTATTTTATGCAAGCACCACAGCACAAATCTGAGTTTTACATAGCTGCATGTGAACTTATAGTAGATGACATCCGCAGGCCACGAGAGGGGCAACAGGCTTGCATAGGCACGTATATTCATAGGCTTATAAGTGGCCAGTAGCCTAACAGCACTAGGGTATGTAGAAGCCTAGCTATATAAAAACACAAGTACCCTTTAGCAGAGTAAGGCTTTCAGCACCACTGACTGGCCCTGTCGATGAGGGAGCACACAACATTATATATTACACATTGCAGTGTGGTTGATATATGTGTTTAAAAGAATACAGAGACCCCAGGGTTGTACTGCTTGGTGGGGGGGGGGTGCCAACACATGTACGTATTGTGAATATATGATATACTTAGCATGTGCTCTCAATTTGCAATGTTTCCACAAGTACTTTTATGTCATACAAAGGAAATGAATACAAAACAATAAGGCATCATATATATATTTTCATAGTGCAGTGAGCAGCTGATTTGCATGATTTTTATTTATTTATTTATTTCACATTTATTGACCGGGAATGTCTGACTGAGCTTCCACCCTTTTTCAGCATAGGCCCAGGGAGAAAAGCTCCACAAAACATGATGTGTGAAGTGTACACGCATGCGAGTTGCACCTGTTTGCACATAGGTAAGCAGTGCGCAAACGTGAGCTGCATTGCTAATGTCTGACAAGCAGAATGCAACAGTGGCAAGCAACTGCATGTATAGGCAGTTGTGTATGTGTTTTCGCAAAAGTTAAAGTCATGCTTGTCCAGATAGTAGGAATACATTTACAGGACTATAGTACACAGTACACCTGCAGTCATACTGTGATGCTCATGCACTGGCCCAGTAATCAAGGAGCCTCAATCCTCACCACTAACACCAGTGAGGGGCATTCACATTGGGAAGGATAACAAATACAAACACAATAAAGTACAATTTCCCTTAAGAGCACACAGAGATCACAGTCAATCTGGGGCTGTTTTTTCCCTTTCTCTCCAGATCCCCAATAAGACTCCCCACTGGCACAGCTATAGGGTGCAGATCTCAGCCGAATAGTCAAGCCAAAACCTCCAGTGCCTTGTCTGTCCAACCAGTGCTTCCTGTCCCTGCCCAAGTAGCTGACACACATAAACTTTGAGATTTGGTTTATATACAAGCACACTGACACTCCTGGGAAAGGCTGGCACAGGTTCTCCAGTTATGCCCCTTCCTGCCAGGCTATAAGGTAGTAATCACTGTCACCAACTACTCTTATCAGCTACTAAAAAGGCCCTTACCAAAGGGTGTTCAATTATTACTGTGCAATATTATTATCCAATTAGTAAGTGTGATGAACAGCAAGGCTTATTTGGAGTGGCTTTGTACAGTATCACTATATACATGCAATGTACTCTAGAGATTAAATTATCTCTACGCAAAACAGCCACAGTTGAAAGGTTTAAAAATATTTAATAATAAATAATCAACATACAAGACAAATCTTCTCAATTCAACACAGTGCTAGTCAAGAGTTCAGAAAGCACTGGAAAATGCTTAAAATAATAATGTGGAATAGTCTGACATAAATCTAGAAAACAGTTAGTCTAAACTTAGTATTTTCTATCTATTTCTTAAGAGAAACACTAAAGTCCAAGATCCTACTCACATACAGACAGAGCAAAGCAAGTGCTTGTGAGTGGTCAGTTCTGAAGACAAATGCCAAAAATGCTCTGATTCTCTCTGAGAAAGTCTTAAAAATGAGTCACAGCTGACTCATTTTAGATTACATCATTCTTCTCTGGTTCCCAGGCTAACAAAAACTCAGAGTTTTAACATTTCTTTTATCTTGCACCTGGCCAGGAAACTACTTCAATAAAATACATTATATATGTAAAATCTAGCAATTAACTCTTGTCTCAAAACAATAGAAGGAATTCCTCAGTCCAGACATTACATCTCCAAGCTTTGAGATCAGTTATACAATGCTTGACTTATTAGCTTTCTTCCAGCAGAGTGCACTGTGGTTACATTTTTGAAGTTCAGCATTTAACACAGTTTTCTTACATTTAAGACGACAAGCCTGTGGATTATATTCATATTTACAATGACACAGACTTATCTACAAAATTCTATCTAGCTAGGCTGGCAGCCTTCACATATCTTCACACATACATTGGATGATAAATGTGATAATACATAGATTACTCCATCAGTAAACATAATACTGCATGGGATATGCTGTATTCAAACCCAGGACTAGGTGTATGGCAGTGCTACACTTATACCTGTTGCCACAAGAATGTTGGGAAACAGTTGTCTATGTTGCACTTCCTTGTTGTAAACTGCAATGTCACAGCAGTAAAACAAAGGTTGCACGCTCTTTACTAGAGCTCAGTACCATCTGTACACCTGGCCTGTTTTCACAATGGCCAAGGGCAATCATTGAATATATTGGTTACTATTTTGGGCTGTCTGCTTCCTAGGTGGTCTGCCACACTTCACACAAACCAGATAAACACAGCCAACCCCCCCGCTTCTACAGTTTGCGCTATGTGGGGCATCACGGAAAAAGTGCAATTTAAAATGGAAAGAATACGGCATAAAAAATTTAGTAATGGGCACATATATGCAAAATAAGTATCTGTTGTTACATGTTAAGATACTTTCTATACAAATCCACCACTACGTACTTGATTACTGCACCAAGTTAAGAAATGCAAGGATATGGCATAATATTATTAAAGAATATATTTTAGGTTCAGGACTTACCTTGTAAATGCAGCAGTTGACACAACTGAGGTCTAAAATGTCATTGTCTCTACTCCCATAGTATAGAAGTATTCAGGAAAAACAAAAATGGATGCTTTATAGCTTGTCGAATACTCCATTGTACTGAAAATAACCTAGTTATGCTGTAATTAGCACCTATGAAAAACATCTGCTACTTAACTGACTATATCAACTCTTTTGGTGCTCATTTCTGTGCGATACACACCTCTGAACTGCTGCGCACACCTATGCTTAAATAAGATAAACACAGGTAATCTTGTTATTACTTTTCTCCATTCTTGTGATGTGTAAACATGCAGCTCAAAAAATGAAGGAAAAGTTGCAGACCCTGTACTAGAACCCAAGACCTTCTTTACTCTAGTCCTACACATACATGTGCTGCCACAGGAATAGTTATGTGACAAGCACTGAGAAACCTGCTATTCATTCGTACATTTTCTGTGATTGTGCTGAGCACTGCATTGCACAATGACAAAAAATAAAAAAGAAACTAACTTAAAACAGACAAGAGATGTTACATTTTAACAAACAATAAAGAGGATGAAACAGAATTTGTGAATTGTGCAGTGCTTAAATGCACTTTTACACTTCACAGAACTACATGTACACCTCTGTAAATGATACCTGACACCCCCTGATCATTACTACTGCCATCCATTGAACACGAACACTGTGGAACTGCCTACATGAAGTGAACATCCCTACATGGTTACACTTTTTGGGAATTCAGCAATTTTAATGAGTTTTGACCTCATTTGGATCTTCACCATGCAATCTACACAGCTGGTAACCATGTAAGCAGGAACACTGAAGGGAGCCCAATGTTGTACACTTAAAGGAGGGTATTACTTCACTATATATCTGCACAGATGAATGCAGGTTTTGATAATATTTGACTGCATTCCGTCTGACACACAATGCATATGCTTCATACCTCCCAACCATACCAATTTACTCGTTTTTTACCGAGTTTTGGGGTCCAAATGAAGGGGTGCCACGATTCCCGGGTGCCACCCCTTCAATTACGAATTTCAGCACTTTTGGAGCTGAAGTCATCATGTGCGTGATGATGTCAGCTCCATCAGGGCTCTCAGCCAGTCGAAATTGAGCTTCTGGCTGCAAATTTGCAAATGCGAGCGGGAAATCGGCTTTCACAGCACTCAGTAACAGCCTTGTATAACAGCACTAGTTAACAGCCGGGAAAGCTTTACAGCAAGGAAATTGGCAGCACTCATTTTGTTTGAATAACAGCACTGTTTGGCAAGCTTTACAGCAAGGGAATTGGCAGCACTCTTTTGTTTGGGACTTAACAGCCGTGAAAGCTTTATTGTTTGTTCAGCAGCATGCATTTGGGACTTAACTCATTTCATTAGCAGGGAAATCCTAACATCAACTCGGGTAAGGGTGTGTGTGTGTGTGTGTGTGTGTGTGTGTGTGTGTGTGTGTGTGTGTGTGAATGCCCCCTTTATAATACACCTGGTGGCTAGAGGTACTCAGGCTCAAACCCTGTACCCTGGGTATAGGGTAAAAAATGCTTTACCTCCCTAGCCGCCACCACTTGTGAATTTTTTGTTCTGTTCCTCAACCTCTGTGGATTCAGGATGTTTGTGACAAATCACTGAAGGTTGAATTTATTGAATAATGACAGGCATTTGAATTTCAGACTTCATATTCTTCAGAAAATAAATGGTAACAAAAACCTTTTATTCTAGCAATTTTCTAAGTTTATAAGATCAGTATTTGAAAACTGTACCTAATTTGGGGCAAATTTCAGTCTTCCTATCTTTTGGGAAACAAGCTGCTGATTTGGCATAGTGGTATGTTGCTCTGACTGTAGTGTGCAGAGTCCTGTGATCAAGAAGACTTACCAGTGAAATGCATGGTGGTCACACATTTTATTCTAGAAACTTTACAAAATTATACAAGCAATGTTTAAAATGTTTCCCTGGTTTTTGGGCCTTTTGTCTCCCCCCCCCCCCCAAAAAAAAAAAACTTAGACTGAAAATAAGTGTAAGAAGCTGTGCAAGATGCCTATGCCTTACACTACTGTTATTCTATTTTTATATGTATATTGTGTGTGTGTGTGTGTGTGTGTGTGTGTGTGTGGAAGTACACTTTTACGATGGAAATGTTTAGACTCGGGCAATTTTGTCATTACTGTTTCATGCATTTTGTTTCATTGCCTACTAAAAAAATGTTCAAACAATACCTTTAAAATGTGCTGTGACTAAGTGTGCTGCATTATACAAGGGAAGGAATATAATTTAGCAATTTTCTAAGTTTATAAGATCAGTATTTGAAATGTGCCCCTATTTTGGGGCTGTATTCCCCCATTATTGGCTTGCCCAGGTTTTTTGTGCTAAGAGGTTGAGAACTATGGTGAGAAGAGAGACCTGGGTTCACTAAATGATATAGCCATTTAAGTTTCAGTCTTCCTATCTTTTGGGAAGTAAGCTGCTGATTTGGCATAGTGGTATGTTGCTCTGACTCTAGTGCACAGAGCCCTGTGTTCAAGACTTGCCAGTAAAATGCATGGTGGTAACACATTTTATTCTAGCAACTTTACAAAATTATACAAGCAATGTTTAAAATGTGTCCCTGGTTTTTGGCCTTTTGTTCCCCCTCCAAAAGAAACTTAAATTGAAAATAAGTGTAAGAAGCTGTGCAAGATGCCTATGCCTTACACTACTGCCATTCTATTTTTATATGTATATATTGTGTATGTGAAGTAGACATTTATGATGGAAATGTTCTGAATTGGGCAGTTTTGTCATTACTGTTTCATGCATTTCGTTTCATTGCCTACTGAAAATGTTCAAACAATAAATTTAAAATGTGCTCTAACAAGTGTGCTGTATTATACAAGGAATATAATTTACTAAAGTCAGGAAGGTACATCAAAGAACGCATGTATGTTTCTTGTTTTGTGTGCAAGGGGCCAGTGATTTGAAAACAACCCAAAGGTAATCTTTATCCACCTCTGGCCAGATGCATTTTTTTGGATGTGGTGTAGGTTTCAATGTTACTTTAATGAATATGGGTTTCAAGGGCAGAGAAGTTTTAATGCCAAGTCTATTTTCATTGTGAGACAGTATTGCTTTAACAGATGTATATTGGTGTTTGTGCATTGTGCTGTAAAGTGTAAAAATAAAATCCAAATAATCATTGTAGAAGTAAAGCAGTATGCACACATTAGTGTTTATGGTAAATGGGGCAAAATAGCCAGGTAATGGGACATTGGAATGGCTATGGGGGGCTCTGGTGCTATATTTTGGTTGTTGTTCTTCAGTTTGCATGAAAGTTGGCATCCCACAATTCCAGTGGAGTGGGTGGGGTCACAATTATGTATGCAAATTTTATGGTAAACAGCGTACAGATTTGTACCTATTTTTCATGGGCCTTGTCCAGATTTTTGATGTTTCAAGGTTGAGAGGTACGATATTGCTTATGTGACAGTATGAATGGTATGTTTCATGGGGTTTTCACTTTTAGCTGTCTTCAATGGTTAAGAGTACATTCTTCATTTGAGGGTTGGGGAGCAAACCTGCATTTATGTCATGGCACTTAAAAAGGAATTTTTGCTATTGTTAATCTAATTTTCTAGCATCCACCATGTCTAATAATGTCATAATGTGTGTGGGGTTACATGTTACGGTCAGTTCTGTACAAATCTACAGACTTTTACTTGGTCTTTTTGCATACATAGGCAACAAGAGCATGGAGTCTACACGGTTGATCTACAGATTGTTGAATCGCTCCACCATGTTGGTTGGCTTCATTACCATACAATTCAGATACTTATGCTGTAATTTGCATGCCACAGAAATTGCCATGTTTGTGTGTGAATGCACACTGCTGACCAGAGTTTACTGAATCTAAACACCTTATCGGCTATGCAAGCAATGCACTGTGATGCACACATAGTCAAAAATGACTGTGTATGCTTTACTGAACCCCCCCCCAGTATTTAGCAGTCTTGGTTGTGCAGTTTTGCAGTACACCTAATCCCTGTTTTGATTAAGATTTAACTCTTTGGAAAAATAGTTTCAGTTTGGTCATTTATACAATTTTACTGAACTCAGGAAGACGGTCTCGGGGTGTAAAACAGTGGGTGGTGGAGATCAACATTAAAGGTTACAGAATTTCTACTGTTTAGTCTAGGTCACCAGTCTAAGACAAATTCCTTTCTGATGCAGTGTGAAATTTAAGTATTCGGGGGGTTATAGCTCTCTGAGTCCTGGCTCTGACAAGATCATGCACAGCTGATTAGACAAGTCATTGTGCCACCACTGCCAGCAACTAATAGTTAGATAAGGCAAAGCAATAGTCATAACCATTAGTAAGCACAGAATAAGACCATAATGTGCTACTTCATTTCTCACAAGTAGGTAAACAGCTATCCCTTTTCAGTGTGACTATTTAAAAGCTGACAGAAGCATAGCTGGTTAAACTAGTACTCTGGGCTGGTACTATGAACCAGCTCCCCATCTCTTCAAATGAAAAAAAAAAGCACTTCACTGTAATAAGCTGATTGCAATGATTGGCTTATTAAAGTTAGATATACACCCCCCCAGCTCTCCCATTAAAGTGAAAAAAAAAATATGTTTGTTCTAGTGGCAAACTATCCAGGTGGGCAGATTCATGACTTGCACCCTCCCTCCTTCCCAGCCATTCAGGTCTTGTTTCTGTGCCCCACCCCCAACTGTTTTTCAACTTATTTTACTAAAAAAAAATCTTGTTTTTAACTGTAGCAAACACTTTCTACAATTTATACCCTGCCTGCACAGGGCACTAATGCATTATGTTTCAGTTAAAAAAAATATTGTTTTTAAACAGTAGCAAAGACTTGCTACTGTTTATACCCTATCTGCATGGAGTGCTATGGTGCTCATGTTTTGATTTAAAAAAAAAATGTCGTCTTTTTTAAACTGAAGCAAACAGCTGTTGCAGTTTATATAAAAAAACACCAAACAAGTGTTAAAATACACCAGACTACAAAGCCAGCAAAAAAGATGCCACCAGTCTCGTATTAAATAGTTTATTCACACTGAATAACACTCTGGTGCCTCGGCACAGTCTTCTTGGAGTTACAAAATATGCCACACCATACATCCATATACATATATATATATATATATACATACATATATACATACATACACATATACATACATACACATATACATACATATATATATATATATACATACATACATACACACAAATACAATTAATCAATCACCTAATCAACCAATTAAAACAATCATATATACATTTTAAAGAAACACTCCCAAGTTACATTCACTATTTAGACCTGCTGGAGATAATGTATTACATTTTACAATATATAGGAGTCCCTTTATACAATAATTTCTTTTTCATTAACACTTAATATGTTTCTGATATATGTTCCAAAATACTGAAAAGTCACTGCTATGACAAGTAAAAAAATGTAAAGCTATAGGGCTCATAGCATTATTGTTTTTTATGTCTTTAATATGTTCTTGCAACCGTAACTTGAATATACATTTAGTCTCCCCTATATAAAACAAGTTACAGGGGCAAGATAAAGCATATACTACTGATTTAGTTATACATGAAAAAGCAGAAATGGAACAGAATTTTACGCCATTTATTTTTTCAAAACATTTGGCAATGTTGGAACAAACCGAACACCTTCCATAAGGGAAGGTGCCACATTCCAAAACCTGCAAATTTAATTTTTCACCAGGTGAAACAAATCCATTGTGTTCCACCATATCTTTGATATTTCTACTTCTCTTGAAAGAGATATTTACAGTTCTACAAAGATTTTTTACCCCTTCCGTATTAAGTAGGTCAATAATATCTAATGGCATCACTGATTTTCTCACTTAAGATATTATATACAGTAACAAAGTAGACTTTTCTACACTCCTGCACAGTATTAAACTCTCTATTATTATTTATCTTATTTACTAAAAGCCTATTATGCAGTAAGCTGGTATCTATTATTTTATGAAGGGCATCTAAAATAACATTCTCATCATCCCCCCTTTGCTTGAAGTTAATACATGTTGTTTTTATTTCCTTTTCTAGGCCCATTTCATCATTACATAGCCTGCTGACTCTCAATAATTCATTATAAGGTAGCGCCTTCAAAGTAGGTGGTGGATGGCAACTGCTCCTATCCAAAATATTATAATCTCCAATTCCCTTTCTGTGTATGTTAGTTACTATTTTATTGTTCCTAATAGTCAAAGTGACATCTAGATAGTTAACTGTTTTGTCTATCTATAAGCCATCAAATTTTATCTGAAAGCGATTTGCATCTAAATCACTTATAAACTGGGGGGCTATTTCAGCACCCCCCTTACATAAAAAATCAAATCATCTATATATCTACAATATAAAATAACATAACTATTAAAAAAATTAAATCTATACAAAAACTCAACTTCAAAAAGGCCCATGAACAGGTTAGCATACATGGGTGCAAAAGATGCACCCATGGAAGTACCTTGTACTTGATGGTAAATGAGCTGATTAAACTCAAACAAAGTATTCAAACAAAAATACAATAGTTCCATCACATAATTACTAACAGGACTATCACCTAGAAAAAAATCTAACAGCTTCCATACCCAACTCATGGGTAATACTTGTATAGAGACTTATTACATCTATAACAATCCAGTAATTCTTCATCACATTTAACATTCTTTATTTTATCCAAAAAATTGAAAGTGTCTTTAATATAAGAATTTAACTTAACTACATAGTTCAAAAGATAGGAATGTAAAAAAAATCCCATATTATGGAGAAAATAATTCTGTGCTGCTACTATGGGTCTACCTGGGGGGTCACATTTTTGTGCGTCTTTGGCAGACAATAGAACGTGGCCATTGAGCTTCCTTTTACATTAAATTTATTTAGGGCATCTTTTCTTGTAAAACAGCCCAGTCTTAGGCCTTTAGCTACTAGTTCTTTAAACTTCATTATAGCTTGATAAAAAAACATCAATATTTACTGCCCTATATACTTGGCCATCAGATAAATGGTCCATACACATTTTCAAGTATTGTTTCCAGTGCATCAGGGTTTTATAATTATCTCTGATCTTTTACATAAATTTAATAAAGACAACCATTCATTCCTACTCATGTTATACAAAATGTCTTTCTTCTCAGAAGAAACATCTTTCAAAACTTTCTCTAATACAAAATTAAGCATCCTAGAAAATTGCAAAATCACCTGGTTATTAAATGCGGGTATAAAAGTGCTAGTATAAGTAACCATTTCAATATTTAAAGTGCAATATGCATTAACATTTTCAGCTGTTTCAAATGAAGAATCACAAGAGAAGAAATCCAGCAACTCATCTTCACTTGTAGATACACTTTCTTCATTAAATGACATACTTTCACCATTACATTCAAAATAATTAACCAAATGCAGTTTTCTTATTAACTTAAACACTTCTGCTTTAATAAAATGTGCTCTGGGTGGAGCTGTTGGTATAAACCTTAAACCATACTTCAAAACAGATATTTCACTTTCACTTAAATCAACCCCAGATAAATTCACAATACAATTATTCAAATCACATCTTGTTATACTGCTAACTACTGTGTAAACATGTTTAAAATCAATATTTAGTCCTTTTATTTTATTTTGTTGTTTGAACTGTTGAAAGTCTCTGTTACCTTCATACCAACGTTTAAAACTGTTTTGTTGATTGTAGCCATTCTGCTCTCTTCCCTGCTGTTTCCCCATTCTGCTCTCTTCCCTGCTGTTTCCCCATTCTGCTCTCTTCCCTGCTGTTTCCCCATTCTGCTCTCTTCCCTGCTGTTTCCCCATTCTGCTCTCTTCCCTGCTGTTTCCCCATTCTGCTCTCTTCCCTGCTGTTTACATTGGCCCCAAAAAGTATTATTTCTGTAATTAGGTTGTTGTGGAGCAGGCAAAGGGGGATAGCCTGTATTTTCATTATCAGAACCTGCAGAAGTATTAGTTCCATCTGTAGAGGCAAAGGAGACATTTTGGTGTTTCTTAGATCTCCCAGAAGCATTTTTAAAGCCTCTGGTACCTCTCTGATTGGTTACCTTCTTGAAAGCCAAACCAGAGTAATAGTCTCTAATGTCTCTTTGTAACTTATTGATTTTGTGTTGTATACTTTCACTAGAGTTTTCCTCTAACTTAATATTTAAAGAACATAACAATTGTTGAAACTTAGAACCACCCAGCTGCCCAGATAATTCATCACAAGCAGCTGCAATTTCAGCCTTCACTTTAAGCTGTTTTAGTCTGTCTCGTTCTATCAGTATAAGCAGCTATTCCCTTACACACCTGTGGGAGGCAGCAATCTATCTTTTCTCAAACTCTAGTTCATTTACATCAGAGGTATCAAAGGCAGCAGAAGGATTCTTTACAAAACGTAACCCCCTAGGGGTTAAAATAAATAAATAATGTCTATATCCATAAATAAATATCCAAAATATCCCAAAATAAATAAATAAATAATGTCTGTATCCAAATATCTCTGCAAGCCTAGAATATTATAATGTAAGGCATTTTCTCTAAACAGCAGCTGTTCAAGTGACTCTAAGTTAGTATCGTCAGCTGTTGACAAATGTACTGTATTAGCCTTACCCACGTCATTAAAAGGGTTAGTAGATCTTTTCCCTCTTCCTTCTTCTAACAGACGCTCCCAAGTTTTAACAGGGGCAGCATTGGATATAGAAGTATTCGGCTCCATCTGGGTTTCACTAACTGGACGAAATGTAGTTTATACCCTGCCTGCACAAAGTGCTACAGTCCTCAGGTTTGAGTGCAAATGCAATACCGGCTTTTAAAAGCTGGTATTGCATTAAACAGAGAGCACACCCCCACCACTTTACACCCAGGGCAGTTACCCCTCTTGTCCTGCCCTATCTACACTACTCAAAGGTAATAATATAGTCTACTCAAAGAGAACAGCATAAAATCTATACTCTAACAAGTTAAACTTGTGTGTCTGAGCCTTCTAAATGAACTATAAAAATCTGACATTTAAAATTGCAAAGTCCGTAATATAGTTTTCCTGTTTCATAATTTAAAACTGAATTTCTAGTTAAAAAACACAAACTGTTCTATATTATTATAATCTGGCTGTTTTCCTACCGAGTATGCATTCAAATTACTTTGTATAATGCCAGTGGAAAAAAATCATGAAACAGAAAATGCACATTTTAAGCCTAAGCTTTCACGCGGTATGTGGCTTGACTTGAAGGCTTTACCATGCACACTGTTCTAGGAGTACAGCCATGCTAACCTACTTTATATAGCAGCTACTGTTTTCTCCTCTGTTACTGTCCTGCAATGATACCATAACTGAATTATATACTGAGTAAGCTGGTGGCACCCGTGCCTGCAATTAGCATAATTCACCTTACTGTAATGACAACAAAAAATGTTTACCCATGTTAACACTTGACTGTGCAGTACTTGCAGGATCTTGTAATACCTATGGCTATAACTTGTGTAATTACCTCACATACTGTACTGTTAACATTAAAATTGCACTGATAACGTTAACATTTCGTACCCATTGTCCACGACATATTGTGCTACACATTAAACTCTTAGATATAAAACTGTTTGTCATTTTATTCTTCTAGCTGTCCCCCCACACTCAAACCCCTCTTGCTGCATCTTACACTGTTAACTTTTCAGCAGTGGCGCATGACACCTGAAGCTGAAATTTTTTTTACCCCCCAACCCCCCCCCCCGTGGAGATATTTTCTTCACTTTCTCCTTCTCTGTGAATATTTTTTCCTAACACCCCCTCCTCTATGACAATTGTTTTTAATAATATTCATGAAATGAAACAAAATAATGACCCAAAAACAAAATGGTGAAATTGTCCTTTTATTGAACTTTGTATATATAATCATGCCAATAAAATAAAGGAAAACATTACAGTAAATACAATAAAAATTTACATTATTGTATTGTTTAAAAGGGAAAAACTTACTCTTACAAACTGTTTTTTTAGCAGTATAAAACATTACAATTTCTTTTTTTGAGTCTTAACTTCTGCAAATTTATCAATGACGGTCAAAATTTACCATATTTGCATATTCATTCTCACCTGACAGTATAGCCAGATTTGTCAATCTATCTTCTCCCTGTTGATTGAAGAGCATCTTTAATTAATTTTAATTTCAAAAAGTTTCATTCACTGATGCAACAGATACACAAATAGTTAGGAAAAATCTTAAAGATAAGGATAAGTCTGGAAGAGATTCATAAAAGTCAAACTTCACAATAAAGTCCAGAAAATGCAATATTGTCCACATCTTAGTTTCTTTGGGATGGATTGTAGTAGCTTTCAAATGTCTTTGCAGTCCAAAAATTTTGACTAAAAGATCTTCATCAGAAAACTCACCATAAATTTCGATTATACTTAGTAGAAGTTTCTGAAGTTGCTGTTCGGCAAAAATAAGAGAAAATGGCTGAATAATAGCAAACACTCACATTATTTGTTCTGTTGCTTTTGAATGAGCGAATGTCCAGTTCTTGGTGAAAATGATCAAGGTATTCAAACATTGCCCTTTTGATGTCTTGTGACAATGTATCACCTGCATTTTTGTTGTTTCCTGTTATTCTTTTTCAAAACTTGATTCTTTTTTTCAAATGCAGATGTCCTTTTCTGTACATTTTGCTGTTGCATAGTTAATAGCCTCCTCCACAATATCTATGTGCTGATCTTCACGGAAAATTGTAAAAGTTGGAGTTTTACTGTATATTGTTCAAGGCTAATTCCAGCTCTTTGTAAATATTTTTGTGTCTTGCTAACCTCCTGTAAAACTTTACACCAGGAAAAAAAGATAACTCTGAAAAGAAAAATCACATACAGCAGAGAGCAAAATCTGAGCTGATCCTCCTGTGTCCACATTTTCCTTTGGATCAGACAGGGTTGAGATTACCTTTTCAAAACTGGTCTTTGCTGCACACACATCATAATGAGCACTCCATCTTACCTGGGAACGTCTTTTCAATGTTATAACTACATTCTGCAATATTTTCCATCGATGAGGTAAAACTGAAAAGGAGTAATTTTTTTTCCAAAGTTCCAAAAAAAGTCTCACATGATGAAACACTTCCAAAAGAATGAACTTTGCAGAAGTTCAGCTAATTATTTGCACAAGGTGCAAATAAGGACTTTGGATCAATTTCTTTGATTTTTTTGCCTGAATGCCACCATGGACACCAACTTCAGTTTCAGCATTGTCATAAGCTTGCCCATGACAAAGGTTTATGTCCAGTTCATCACTATCCAGTTTTATTCAAGATCACTTCTATGAATTCAGTAGCAGTCTTTCCAGAAATAGGAGAGAAGTCAAAGACTGACTACTTTATTTCCATGTTACCATCTTCAATATGAATGTATCTGATCACTTCACACATTTGATCAGAATATGTATGAAACATCAGGAGTGCTATCAAAAATAGTTCCAAAGTATTTTGCTCTTCCAACATCTGCCACTATTTTTTCTTTGATGCGATTTTTCCAGCAGATGAATGAATTCATTTTGAATTTTGGGAGATGAGTATGAAATTGCTCTCCTTTCAGAAGGAATAGCATGCCTGATTTTTACAAAATGTTCCCTTGGGTCATATTTTGAGAACAATCCCCCCAACTCCCAAAAATGTTCTCTGTTTGCTGATGATGTGTGACCACAGAAAGGAATGTTTTGTTTGGCCAAAATAATATTTACATCCAAAAGATGACATAAAATGTCTCTCCATGTCTTTCCTCTCCTTTTCCCTTTTCCAACTAATGGAGTTTACCAATAGAATTTTGAATTTTCATTTCCATTGACAAGGTCTTCCATTTTTCTAAACAGGAGAGATGTGATTCAGATTTCTCATGTTCAGAGAATTTAGGATACAATTTCCACCAGATTTTAAAGCCATTTATAAAGATGGATATTCCCAGCTTTTGTCTCTTTACATGCAAACAGTCTACAGCAAATACAGAAATATTTTTGATTTTGAATAAACTATCCAAGTTCTCAACGCTTTTTCTCTATTTCGTAAAGATTTATAAAACCACGAAGTTGTCAAATGTCAACTGGCTCCTTTGGTGTTTTCTCTTTCTTGTTGAACAGCAGAGGAAGATCCATCTTTATTCTGAAGAGGTTCACTTCCCTGCTTAATCAGATTAAATCTCAAGTCATATGGAATCAGTATTGGCAAAGCAGCAATATCAGAATAAATCAACATAATCCTAGTATTTTCATCAAACTGTTTATTTTGCTCTTTACTAGTGTCTCTTTCTTCACCATAATTTTATCCTACTGATGCTGACATTTCCTCTCTTCCTCATTGCAAGTGCTTATAGAAGAGAATTCATTTTCATCTTTCAGCTCTGGTTAATTTGAACCTTGTGCATTTTTTATTTTGGGTAATTTGGATTAACCAGCTGCTTGTATTTCTTCAGGATTTTCATTAAGTTGCCTCCTTATTTGTTTTTTTTTTAATTTTCTTTGTTGAGTTCCACTGAGTCAATGTCATTACATGTTAGCACGGGTATCTCACTTCAAATTTCTTTATGAAATACTGAATTATGAACCAGTTAAAAAGAAATGACAAAATGACATTAAAACTCCTGTTCTGAACTTCGGCTTTGACTGATTAGTTAAAAAAAAAAAAAAAAAAAATATATATATATATATATATATATATATATATATATATATATATATATATATAAATATAAATATACACACGTGTATGTATATTTGTTTGTGTGTGTGTGCATATATATAATTTCGTTGAATCTCATTTCACTAAATTTCATTTCACCCCGACCACATTACTAAAAACACAAATTACTGAAAACTCATTTTACTGAATCTCATTTCACTGAACTGAACTTAGTATAGATGGCACCATGTAGAATACTGTAAGGCAAGTAAAATGTATATGCCTTTTCCCCACTGTAGTGCAATCCTGGAGTTAGCATATATAGTTAGGGATGGAACAAACAAAACTGTTAGGGGCAAAAATATAAAAAATAAAAAATGTAGAATAAGCTGGTTGCACAAGTGTGCACACCCTTAAACTAATACTTTGTTGAAGCACCTTTTGATTTAATTACAGCATTCAGTCTTCTTGGGTACACACCTGCCATCAATTAAAGAGACTCTGATTAACCCCAAATAAAGTTCAGCTGTCCTAGTAGGATTTTCCTGACATTTACTCAGTTGCCTGCTACAGCAAAAGCCATGGTTCACAGAGAACTTACAAAGCATCAAAGCGATCTCACGGCTGAAAGGTATCAGTCAGGAGAAGGGTACAAAAAAATTTCCACAGCATTAAATATACCATGGAACGCAATGAAGATAGTCATCAAACGTGGAGAAAATATTGCACAACAGTGACATTGCAAAGAACTGGATGTCCCTCCAAAATTGATGGAAAGACAAGACGAAAAGTGGTCAGGGAGGCTGCCAAGAGACCTACAGCAACACTGAAGGAGCTGCAGGAATTTCTGGCAAGTACTGGTTGTGTACTACATGTGACAACAATTACCCATATTCTCCACATGTCTTGACTATGAGGCATGATTGCAAGATGGAAGCCTTTTCTTACACAGAAAAACATCCAGACTCAGCTAAAATTTGAAAAACAATGCATCAAGTCTCCCAAAAGCATGTGGGAAAATGTGTTATAGTCTGATGAGACCAAGGTTGAACTTTTTGGCCACAATTCCAAAAGGTACATTTGGCGCAAAAACAACACTTCACATCACCAAAAGAATACCATGCCCACAGTGACGCATGATGGTGGCAGTATCATGCTTTTGGGTTGCTTTTCTTCAACTGGAACTGGGGCTTTAGTCAAGGTGGAGGGAATTATGAACAGTTCCAAGTACCAGTCACTTCTGGCCCAAAACCTTCAGGCATCTGCTAGAAAGTTGAAGATGAAGAGGAATTTCATCTTTCAACACGACAGTGACCCCAAGCATACATCCAAATCAGCAAAAGAATGGCTTCACCAGCAGAAAATTAAAGTTTTGGAATGGCCCAGCCAGAGCCCAGACCTAAATCCAATAGAAAATCTGTGGGATGACATGAATAGGACTGTGCACAAGAGATCCCCTCACAATCTGATAGATTTGGAGTGCTTTTGCAAGGAAGAGTGGGCAAATATTGCCAAGTCAAGATGTGCCATACTGACAGACTCCTACCTAAGAAGACTGAATGCTGTAATTAAATCAAAAGGTGCTTCAACAAAGTATTCGTTTAAGGGTGTGCACACACAACAAAGTATTAGTTTAAGGGTGTGCACACTTATGTAACCAGTGTATTTTAAGTATTTTATTTTTTATATTTTTTCCCCTAAACAGATTTGTTTGTTTTTCAATTGAATTGTACAGGTTATAGGTCACATTAAAGGTAGGCAACGTTTTGAAATGATTTATTGTGGTCTCATTTTTTTTATATCACAAAAAGCTGGCATTTTAACAGGGGTGTGTAAACGTTATATCCACTGTACATCCTTGGACTATATGAAGAGACATGATGGAGCTCTCTGACCATGTTTCCCAGGTAAGTATGAGCCTAGTATTTAGCAGAATTTTACCTCTCCAAGGATTATGCTGAAATACAAGCAAAGGTTTTGGTGTCCTTTGAAGGGGGGCAATATTTGTCAGTCTGTGAGGACAAAATTGACAGACCAGACTGCTTCACCAGGGATGGTATGCACCTTTCCCTTCTAGGCTTTTGAATACATTATCCACCTCCACAGTCTATGTTTTCCTCCAATGTCAACCAAAGCAATGGAAAAAGGTAAAAAGATACATACCACCTACCTTGACTTAGCCAAGGCTTCTGACACAATCCCCCACATAGGCGTAGTATAAATGCTTAAGGAATAAACCCCTTTGTCACCCACTGGACTGCTAGCTGTCTCACACACAGGATTGCAGGAGATCAAAATAGAGGAAACTACCTCCTTAAAAAGACAGGTCACCAGTGGAGCCCCTAGGGTTCAATTTTAACATCTCTTCTGACTGGCATCATCTTCCAGTACCAAAGGACTGGCTAACGTAAGTTTGCCGATGACTGCCAGCTAGGAACAGTGATCAAATCCCCAAAAGACTCTGTCATCTTACAGGAAGGCTTTTCCCTAATAAATAACTGGTGTCAGATGCTTGGACTAAAATAAAATGCTAAAAATGCATTATCATCTCCTCTGGAAAATTGACTATGACACTGACAACACATCCTAAGAGTTAACCAAGTAGTTTGGGATTTGGTAACGTATGTGGACAGTTGACCCCAAATTTTACTAGGAGCAGATCAAGATGAAGCAAAATTAGGGACATTCTGCAAAACCAAGAACAGCTTCAACTTGGTTTCACAAATACAGCACCCAGACAGAGAGAGAGAGAATGAGAGTAAATAGCACATTTCATGCAAATACATGCTAATCATGTAAAGTAAGAATGTAAGGTGAGCAAACAATAAGAGGCTAACTTGCAGACCAAACATATCAGGCAAAGACAGAATACGCCATAATACTGGAGACAGTTTTAAATGGGTTCCATGCAAAATATTTTAATTTGTTTCACACAAATGCACACTAGTCATTAATGCCCAACTTTAAACTGAGTACCAGTTACTTTATCCACAACACAACTAGCCACCCCCTTCCAAGAAAAATAAATATTCCAATTTACTTTGTACAAATGCACACTAGTCTGCCCTTAATAATACACTTTACACTGAGTAAATGAAGACAAGTTCCCACAGCACAGCTAGCCACTCCCACACCCCAAAAAAACTAAAATTTATTTTACACAATGCACACCAACCAGCCTTTAAAATTACAAGAAAATGACAAAGTTACTGCTAACCCCCCTAAAAAAAATATAAACAATAATCCAATTTATTAACTGAAATGCTAACTAGCCACCCTTAAATGGCATAATTTAAAATGAGCAAGTGTAAGGTTAAGCTACTTTAATCCACAACCCAGCTAGCTATCCTCCACCTCATCAAACCAAAAAGAGAACAGAAGAGTACAATGATAAAAAAAATCCCAATTTCAAAATACACACACACACACACACACACACACACACACACACACACACACACACACACACACACACACACACCAAACTTTAAACTTCCAAATCATCCATAGTATACTAGCCTAGACATCAAGCCTCCTCCCCCTTTCCCTCTCCCCTCTACAAAATTAAGGAAGATAATCTGGCTATCTTCACATTTAAAAAAATGCTTACCTTCAATTCAGAATGCTTGCCCATGGCTGATGACTTCAACAAAAACTGCTAGGATTAATCCAGTTCATTGGATACACTTGAAAAAAACTTTTCAACTGCAAAATTCACAACTACTACTTTACTAGTACTAAGAAGCTGCTGTTGAATTTAAAAATACCCGTGCTTATCTCCAGTCTCATCTGTAGTTCTTTCAGCATTTCATCTAGTCCTGTGGCACGTTTTCACACATACATGTAAAACAGGAAAAAAACCCCCACAGTGTTTACTTTAAGACTTTTGCGTTCAAATACAAAAAGCTTTTAAAAGGGACATAGTGGATATTTTTAATGGTAATGTGATTCAGAAGGCTGCTCCCCCTTATTGTTTGCACCCGGGGGGCATACCCACCCCACATTAGTACACCTCTACTGTTAAGTATTTAAGATAGCTTTCCTGTATCTTAACCATTTTGCTGTTATGGATCTTGTAATACCAACTCCAACCTCAGTTTATTAGACACAATGGTACCACATACTGGTTGCATCTCTTCTGCTGCCAGTCTCTTAGCATTTGGCATGTAAGGCAATGTATGAATGGCTTTATGCTCACTGAAAACCCCTTATTGTTGCCCAACAATGAATCCATGTGTCAGATACACACATACTTAAACTGGAGGCAAACCTCTCAAAACCCACATCACACTGTGAACACAAATCCTGCTTATGCAGACGGTATTCTACAAGCTCCTTTCAAAGTCTCAGGCGTCCCCCACAGCAAATTTAATAATGTACTCAAACATCCATGGCACAATCACACCTCAACCACCAGAGTCACTGATATTTCCATCACAAACATGGATCACTGAAACAGCAGAACCCCCAAGTGTACCTAAGTGTACTAATACACATGACAATATTGTCACCGGTGACTCAGTAGTTAAATATGCTGATGTTTCACTCACATGGCTGAAGGCAGTGGAATGGACTCCCTCTTCATGTTAAGCAGAGTACCTCATTATCCCTTTTTAAGTGCAACCTGGATAGCTGGATGGGAAACAGAAAATACACCCCTGGGATTCCACCTGTGTCCCTGCTGTATAGGGGCTTTGGGTACTGACGTGGGCTAAACTCTTGGCTAGGCTTATAAGGGCTTCAGGGCCAATAGCCTAGTAACTTCCTATGATCCTGTGACGGACAGTTGGTGGTCTCACAGGTACTAATTCTGTGATTTCAACAAGGCACTTAGATATTTAATTTCATCTTTGCATGTGTAAGAATGGATGCTGTTCAATGCTTCACCTTGGAAGATATAAAGAGAGACATGGCCGAGCTCTCCTCATACATTTCAGAGGCTGGAGAGCAGCTAGTCTGAAGTACTGCTATCACTGTGAAAGAAGCTACAGTATAAACATAAAATAATTGTATTTAACAATTAGGTTGGTAATTGGTGCCATTCCATGATGGGAAAATGTGTTTCAGCATGAAAGATGGTGGGAAGTCCTACCTGATCCATTAACAACGGCCTGCACACCAAGATCTTCTCTTAAGCAAAGCATGTGATCTTTGCTAATGTGTCTTACTCTGCTAATAAAACTTAATAGTGGTGGTGCTGCGGTAGTGTTGTCGCCTCACAGTAAGACGTTGTCCTGTTCGATTCTCAGCTAAAGCATCTTGTGTGTGGAGACATGCGCGAATGGGCGTACCTTCATTGGAGGTTGTGTGTCAGAGCTGGCAACTCGACATGTAAAAATCTACTGCCAAATTATTAGCAGACCGGAGTTCCGCTGTGGCGACCCCTAACCGGGAAAAGCTGAAAGACACAACAACAACAATAAACATATCATGGTGACACATTTTCACTTTCAGCTGCTGACATTGAAGTTTTATACTTCTTATTATTCATAAAATACATACTCCTCCCATTATTTATTCTTAAGCAAAAATGTTGTGGGGTATGCTCCTTCACACACACACACACACACACACACACACACACACACACACACACACACACACACACACACTTGTTTGAAACTGAAGACAGAAGTAAGAGTCTTCTGATGTAAAACTGTAACATGCTAATGCAAAAAGCAGCTTGCTACGGTTGAATCACCATGCACACATTGCTTCAGCCATGACCATAAATGTAGTAATGAATACTGATACTGCTCTCCCACATCATTTGCATCTCCCAATCGCTCCCCATTAGCTTGTGCCTGGGGCAGCTGTCCCTTTGCCCTGTCCCAGTTTTACAGCGATACATAAGCATAGCCGGCATAAGGCACCGGCCAAACCCATGCGGCCGCGGGGAGCCCCTGATTATCTCCCCACGTACGACGGCCCCCATATGAAGCAGCCGTGGGTTTCAACATCGCTTCCACTCCTTGCTTGGCGCCTTGTTTATTCGGTAGTGCCGTTGCGCGATTCCGCCTTTCCCTGAAAGAACTTGCTTCCTTGATGGCTTGCAGCCAATCAGGTCCCTTGCTTAACTTGTCAGCTGCTCTCAATCAGGTCCGCTTTAGTGAAGCAAGGGACCTGATTGGCTGCAGCAATCAAGAAGCAAGTTCTAGCTTCCTGATTGGATTTACCGTAATATGTGGTATGTTGGGTCAGTTCTTTTGATTGTTGACGTTAGGCACATATCTGAACTGCCCAGATTTTTAAGAATATCCAGATTTTTGCTTTATATTTTTGGTTTGTTCTTCATAAAATTTGTGGTTTTCTTATACATTAATGAGTATTGAAGTCACTAAATAATAGCAGACACATACATTTAAGTTTCAGACTTTATATCCTTCAGAAAAATGTATGCTAAAGCAAAGTCTGAAAGCAAGTTTGTAAGTTTATATAGGCAATATTTAAAAAGTGTCCCTATTTTTAAGCCTTTGTACCCATATTATTTTTGGCTTTGTCCAGATTTTTCTTGCTAAGAGGTTGAGAGGTATGCTGTGAGGATGGATGCAGGTTTTGCTGGAACGACCGTGGGACCAGCAAAGCAGCTGTATTTTAACTGCCCTTTTAAGGGCAATTTCTAAAAGATCTGAAAAACTGTCCTTTTGAGGGCAATTTAAAACGGCTGAACAGGTCTGGTCTGTATGTAGTAGAAGGAAGCAGAGGATTAGTAGCAGCCTTCTATCAACTGCAGAAAAGGTAAGTTGCTGGGTTTATTTTTAACTTTATTTTTTGCTGGGGGGGGGGGGGTGAGGAAACCTAGGGAGAGGATTGTATAACTCTTTTTCTGCAGAGTTCTTACACTAAGATGATTTGTGTGTGTGTGTGAGGGGCTGTGGTTGTAACAGTTTTATTTTATCTTTGTCCAGAATTCTTCTGCTAAGGGACTGAGGAAGGAAGGCTTGTTTGTAATTAATGTCCAGACTTGATGTAGTTTTTTTTACCTAGTCTTGCATAAGAATAATTCAATATTGCATTTTTGTTTTGTGTACAATTGTGCTGAAATATTAGTAGTGGGGGGATAGTGGCTGTGAGAATGCTGCAGAATATACAGATGTTTTAATGTATACCAATGCAAACCCTGTTCTGCTAGTATGTTTTGTGTATACCGGCAATGATTACAACTATGCCTGATGCTACACCGTGGTTCTAAGATAATTTTTTGCTCTGTCCAGAATTATTGTGCTGAGAGGTTGGGATGGGAGTTAGTGGCTGTGAGAATGTTGCAGAATGGTATACTAATGCAAACCCTGTTATACTAGTATTGTGTATACCGGCAGCGTTTACAACTATCCATGATGGTACACCTTTGTTCTATGATAATTTTTTGCTTTGTCTAGAGTTATTGTGCTGACAGGTTGGTAGGGGGGTTACAGTCTGTGAGAATGTTGTGAAATATTCAAATGTTTGCCTGGTATTTATCTATTTTCATTAAAACATGTGGGGTTACGCAATGCATTTTACTTCATAATCTGTTATTCCAGCATCTATATTTGCTGATAAGCACATTGTTTTTTATGTTATGCCTTTGTGTTTTTATTTTACTTTCACTTCATCCAGATTTATTGTGATGAGATATTGGAGGGGAAGGGCTGTGACAATTCTGCAGAATGTACTGATGTCTTAATGCGTGCCAGTGCAACCCCTGTTCTACTATCGAAGTTGATCATAGCAAAGTTTCAAACTATCCCTTATGCGTTTGTTCTGCATTTTCCTTTTTTTTTGGCGGGGGGGGGGGGGGGCTTTGTCTGGAATTGTGAAGCTGTGAGGTTAGAAGAGAGGGGTAGGGGCTGTGAGAATGTTGTAGATGTTTGACCTGTATTTTTGGTCTGTTAGTCATCAAAAATGTGAATTCACACAATGCATGCTACTGGAAAAATCTGTTATTCTACCATCCTACCATCTTTATTAGTTCATAACCACAATGTTTTAAACCCCCTAATGTTATATACCCTTGTCTTTTTTTTTTTTTGTTTGTACCTCCTCTAGAATTGTGCTGAGACTTTTGGGGGGACTATGAGAGTTCTGCAGAATGTACTGATTATTGTAATGAATGCTAATGCAATCCCTGTTATTCTAATATCATAGCAATGTTTGTAACTATCCTTGATGTTACACCTTTGTTCTGCAGTTATTTTCAGCTTTGGAATTATGCAGAGCAGTTAGAAGGTTGGTAGGGGCTGTGAGAATGTTGCACAATGTCCAGATGTTTGTTAGTTTTGGTCTGTTCTTCAAAAATGTGGGGTCACACAATGCATGCTACTGCAAAATCTTATTCTAGCATCATTATTAGTTCATAAGCCCAGTATTTTAAATTCTTACTGTTCAGTCTTACTGTAGTGCTGTCCATCATGTGTGGGTGTCTATGCCCTGTCTGCGAGTCTGTGTAACTGTCTGCCTCGTGTCTCTGTCCTGTGTGAGGGAGTCTGTGTGGGTGTCTTTGTGTACCTCTGTGGGACTGGCTACCTTGATGCTGTACAGAGGCTTGCCATAATGTAACAACATTACTACTAAATGCCAGTCAGTGTGTGTGTGTGTGTGTGTGTGTGTGTATTTGTGAGTGGCTACCTTGCTGTGGTACAGGGGCTTGTCGTAATGTAACATTAGTATTAAATGCCAGCCAGTGTGTGAACCTCTGTGTGTGGCTACCTTGCTGTGGTACAGCGGCTTGTCATAATTTATTGGTACTAAATTTTATTTATTTAACATTTGTTGATGGGGAAATTCCATCTAGGACAGAACCTATTTTTAGCAGAGGCCCAGGGAGTAATGCTGCAGAAGCATGTCTTTGGATTGTAAGAGGAAAGCACACGAACGCAGGCTGGACATGCAGACTCTACACAGAAGGCACCCCAGCTGAGAATCGAACCAGAGAACCTCTTGCTGGGAGGGCAAAGTTAACTGCTGCACCACTGCGCAGTCCCAGTCAGTGTGTGTGTGTACCATTGCGAGTGGCTACCTTACCGTGGTATAGGGGCTTGTCATAACTGCTAGTGGGTGGTAACAGTCTCACCTCATCCAATCAACCTTTTTTACAGCTCTGGTTTCCGTAGGCTGTACAACAAGTTATGAGGGGCAGGTCTACGAGCAGGAATAGATCTTCTCGGAAGAGGCAACAGCTATTAGGGCAGATGGAGCTGGGCCCAGTGGTTCGGAACAAGATACGGAAAGTTTAATGTTTAACCTCTCCAGTTTTACTTTAACAAGTGAACAACATGAGGTACTTTGTTTAGGCCTTTCCTTTATTCCTACTGGTAACTTTCAGTTACATGATGTTGTTATTGACTTGAAGTTGTTTACATGGAATATCTCCCTTAGATTACAGTTTGGGAACACTAATGTTCCTGCTACAACTCTCAGGAAGCCAAGTCAATATGTACCTGTTAATCCTCCTCTGGTGGAGGCTTTTTCTAAATTATGTGAGGATGACATATATGCTTATTTCAACCAGAGACATGGTAAACATTTTAATAACTTGAATTCACAACAATTTCGTGCCCTCTGTGAACTGTTGATATCAGATAACATTTGCATTCACCTCGCAGATAGAGGAGGGGGCGTAGTAGTGTTAGATTCTTCTCATTATATAGCTAATATGCATACTTTGTTGGATGAGCCTGATACTTATGAGAAGGTAGATAAGTCGCAGATTTCAGCCTTAACCAATGAAGTGCATATGCATCTTGAAGAACTTTTGTTAGAAGATGTTATTGATGTTAACCTTTTTGATTATTTTATGGTTATACATCCTGTTACACCCCTTGTTTATGGGCTCCTGAAGGTTCATAAGCATCCCACTGACCCTCCGATGTGTCCTATCATATCTGGGAGGGGTTGGGTGACCGAACCTCTTTCCATGTTTGTCGAGAAACTCCATCGTCCTGTTGTAGATAGATCTCCTCACATTTTGAGTGATATGAAGCATTTTTTGAGCTCTTTGACTGGTATGAGACCTTTGAAGGTGAAGTTGATAATTTGTTTATTGTGACCATGGATGTGGTCTCATTGTTTACATGCATTCCTAAAACCAATGATACAGAGAACATACATATGTATTTGAGCAGGCACTCATGTTATGACACCAATTCTATCTATCTTATTTGTGCCTTATTGGAAGTTATCCTTAATAATGAGGCCTTTTTGTTTATCAGTGATGTATATATACAATGAAGTGGTGTGGCTATGGGCACCATGTGTGCAAACAGCTATGCCAACTTAGTTTTAGCTGAATGGGAGTCAGAATTTGTTTTTTGTAGTAAAAATGTGTTCCTTGAAAAGGTTCTGTACTATGTCATTTTGTTGACTACATGTTTTTTGTTTGGGCAGGCACCTTGGATATGTTGTCTGACTTTATAGGCTATCTGAATGTCACTACTGCCTATCTGAAGTTTACATACGAGTTTTCTGATTCTGATATTGCCTTCTTAGATGTCAGGGTGCTTGAATCAGGTGGTGGTCTGAATACATCCCTATTTAAGAAGTCTTGCAAGAAGAAGAATATTTTACATGCACCCAGTATCTATTTAGCACGTTAAACATAATGCTGTTAGAGGCCAATTCTTTAGATTGGCATGTCTTCATACTAAATATAGTGACATGTATAATTCTTTCAATTTATTGATGAAAAAGTTTATGGAAAGGGGCTATAAATGAACAGAGGTATCTTTAGCACAGAATAATGCCATATCTCTTAGAAGCACAAGGACTAGACCCTTTGTTTCTTTGTTTTACAAAAGATCAGAAGAATCTATGTGTAGCAGGTAACAATCTGAGGATGTGCCTGACCTATTCCAATGATGCTAAGTTAATTTGGGATATAATAAGGAGACATTGGCATGTCTTTGGAGTTGATCAGAAGAGTAAGACTGTTTTGGGTATATGGCCTTTTTTTCTCTTTTAGAAATAGTAAAACTGTAAAGGACAGTCTATGATATAAGAAACTGACTTCTGAACCTGTGTGTTCACATAGTGCTAAGACTGGGCCATTTCCCTGTAAGGGATGTAGCATGTGTAAGTTTATTAAAACTGACAAATCAGTTTTTTCATCCTGATACCTCCCATATGTTTTATTTTAATAGCTATGCTGACTGTGGTTTTTCCAATCTTGTGTATCTGGCTGTGTGTGATGTCTGCCAATCATTTTATGTTGGCAAGACTAAGCGGTGCCTCAGAGACCGTATTAGAGAGCATCTCTATTCTATCAGTAAACATGATGACAAGAATGTTTTATCTAAAGATGCACTGCATGAAGGGACTGAGCATTGTTTTAAGTTTATGGTGCTTGAACTTGATTACGTCAGCCCTAGAGGGGGCGATATCAGGACTCATACTGAGTGTACTGAGATTAAATGGATGATTATTCTACAGGCCACTAGGGGCAAAGTGCTGAATGATGTTATACCTGTAACACCTGTGCTTAAGTCACGTGGCCTAAGGTAAGGCCTTAAATCCTCTTGTTTGTTTTAATGTTGTAGATCTGATGAAGCATCTAGTTTTTGATGTGAAAGCTCTCATCTTTTACTTTAAGTTATTTTTAGTTTTGTATTAATGTGATATATGCTGCCTGCCTGACCGATTTTATTTCATTTTCAAGGTTTTTCATCTATTTTTTCAGTCTGGCATTACAGAAAAATTGTCACAGTTGAATATAAGCCCCTATGTAAACTGCTGGACAGAAAACTGGCTTACAGACACAACCTAAACTATGAAGGTTGGTGGCACACTTTCCTCAAAGATTTGTCACCTTTGGCATCCCGCAGACTTCCATGCCAGGGCCACTTACCTTTGGCATCTACTTTGATGGTGTCAAAGGCAATGTCTATGGCATATATATAAGAAAGCAGAAGGTTATACATAAAGGTGAAAAAGGATGATGATGAAATGGGGGGAGTTTGAGAGAGAGAGAGAGAGAGAGAGAGACAAGGATTTTAGATGCAAGTTCTTCAGGAGAGTAGCAACAACTATGCATAATAGTATATTCATAAAGTAGCAAAAAAAAAAAAAATGTAAGAACTAAGCCAGTGTGGAAAATGATTGAGAAAGGAGATTTTACCATTAGGGATGTATGGAAGAAAGGGGTACAGAAAATAAGCAAGAATTGATGGAATTGACTGGAAGAAATTGGCAAAGGAACCAAATAAACTCAAGAGGAAAGATAAAGGAATGGGATGAAAATAAAAAAAACCCTCTGGATTCTAGATGAGAGCCTGCCTTCCCTATCAGTGATTTCTAATGAAGTAAAGGAAGAGAAAGGGATAGGGGAGTGTTAAATGAAATATTAGCTCTCGCAGTTTAGTTGAAAAACTACTGCTAAAAAGTTGATAGTAGGATATATAAAGTATTGCACAATAACTACAAGTAACAATCAGAAGAGGTTAAAAAAGACTAGGAAACTAAAACAGAAAGAAAAATTATGAAGGAACAATGTGACTAAGTCTGTCAGGTATACAACACTGTCTAGAAGGTTTAGGATTTTTAGGTTCAAAGGCTCTTAGGTTGTTACTAGGCTAATGACCACTATGGGATTTACAAGACTAGCCATGCACCCCAAACCATTTGTATCATGGTAGCCTAGCCATGCACCGCAAACCATTTGTATCATGGGTGCCTAGCCATGCACCCCAAACCATTTGTATCATGGGAGGGGCATGCTAGTAGGGAAGTGACTAAGGATAGTCATGATAATACTTTTCTTATTGACTGCCTCTGTCCATAAGGGACTTGGGGGGGCCAGACTAGGGGTAAATTTATAATTTCCCATTCAGTTGTCAAGGTCTCATTTGAATAGAGTCAGGGATGAACTCTGTTTTACATTGATAGCCTATTCCTAAGTGCGGGGGTCCCTTGAGACACATATCTGTTTCTCCAGCACATTATGTTTATGTCACAAGCAAAGTTCAGATTCCTGGCTCTAATACTTCTGATGCTATTTGCTTTGAACATGTGAAACAGATCCATCAGGGCTGGGTCAGAAGAAGCCCTGTAAGCCAGACAAAGATCCCCTCTCAGCAGCCTGCAGTAGACTGAATATAGAGACAGGGCCTTTAGGTGATCAGTGTAGGACAGGGTATTCATGTCCTGAATTCTCCCTGTGAGAAACTTTTGTGGGCATTCCAACTGTTGCAAGTCTCTGGTTAAATACATGGCAAAAGGAGAGCTGTATTCAATGATAGATCTGATAAGGAATAGGTAGAGGGGTACTATAACTTCCAAGACCTAAATACTATACTCTTACCTATAAGTTAGGTGACATAGAATGATTTTCTTATCTTACTTATGTGCTGGTCAAAGGCCAGATGATGTCTACATATGCTCCCAGATACCTTACTATTGGGTTGACTCTTAGGGGCATTTTGTTGATAGAATAACTTGGGTTGACAGTTTCCCAAAGAGCATTATAATGTACTTTTTGGCAATGAGTTTTAGGCCATGTCTTTGGCACCAGTAATTTGTCTATGTTTCACCAACCTGCAAGATGGTGGTGTCTTGGGGAAATCTATAATAGCCCCAATTTACAGTCATCTGTGAACTTAGTGAGCCAGAGACCATGAATGTTAGCCTTGACTCCTAAGAAGTAGATGCCAAAAAGGAGTGGGCTCAACACAAAGCCCTGGGGTACTCCACTGGTGACTAGCCTCTTGTTGGGGGTGGTCTCACTGATCCTGACTTCTTGGGTCCTATCTGTGAACCAGGTGGCAATCCAGAGAGTTATGTAAGGATTTACACCTAGCCCAGACAGCATGTCAACAATGCCGGAGTGAGGTATTGTATTGAATGTCTTAGCCAGGTCAGGATACATAGTATGCACTGTTTTACCCTCGTCCATTGCCTTGGTCACCGTCTCAAAAAAGTCTACCAGGTTAAGTAGGCATGACCTTCCCTTAAAGCCAAACTGGGATTGGTCCTGTGTCTCTAGGTTGCCAATGTCCTGGTTTATCATTTCCATTATAATTCATTCCATGGCTATGTATATTAAGCTTGTTAGACAGATGGGTCTGCAGTTCCTTGGGTCAGTTGACAGTCCACCCTAGTAGAGGAAAATGACTATTGCAGTCCTCCATGCACTTGGAATGTAGCCCATTTCAAGGCTGTAGCTGAAGACTGCCTCAAGTGGTCCTGATAGGTCATCTTTTAGACTGTTTAGGAGGCAATCAGAGAGGTTGTTGGGTTGCAAGGAGCATGTTCTTGGCTTTAGTGAGTGCTGCCAGCACCTGGTCCTTGTTGACAGTTGGGGGAAGTATGCTGGGGGGAATTCACCTGGTTGAGATGGGGTGGGGGTGACATTTGATCTAAATTCATCAGCCAGTAGCTTTACTGTTTCTCCCGTATTGGTGTAGGTGGTACTGTTCACCACCAGTTCAGCACACTGCTGTGTGTTATCTCTAAGGTTCCAGACATAGCTGCAGAAGGCCTTCTGATTGTCCTTAGCCTATGAGGCTATCCTGACCTTGTACTTGGCCTTGTTGGACTTCATTAGACTTCTCAAATTCTTGTTAGTTGTGTAAGACAGCATTTGTCTTTAAGGCAGTTGCTCTTCCTGATTTTGGCCATGAGTTGTCTTTTATTAAATACCCTGGTTAGGTGAGGATTTCACCAGTGGAGTTTGTTTTTAGTGGTTGGTTTAGTTTATTTCTGGAATGTATGACGGTCTCTATGCAGCTATTGACATGTTTGTATAGGCACTCTGAATAATTCTACATAGGTAGCTGTGGTGTCCGAGTTAAGAGAAGCCTTGAATTTTGACAGACTGTCACTTAATAGGATGTTGTTTGCTTTTGAATAGTTTCTAACTGGTACAGGTTTAGCTGGATTTTATGGGTTGATTTTTACTTTAAATGAGATAACTTTGTGATCTGACCTTACTAGTGTGGATGTGACATGGCAAGGGGCTGGGAGGGTCGAGTGCAACACTCTCCCATGGTGGTGAGTACCAGATCCAGTATGTTTGATCCTCTGGTTGGAAAGTGCACTATCTGTTCCAGGGTGTTTGTGTTTATCAAGTCCAGGAAGCAATGTGCCTGTGAGTTTTAGGCAGTATACATTTCCCAGTCTAAAGGGGGATAGTTAAAGTTACCCATGAATACGGTTGGATGGTGTGCATTTCTAGTCTTTTTAAGTAGGATACATGAGACTTTAGGGGGCATAGATGGTGAGGCTGTTGCTAGCCATGATATGGTGAGGGACCTTATCTATGCTAATTTGCATGTAGATGAGCTCCATGATATCATCCTGTTTGACCAACCTGAAAGTATGTTTGTTGCTAATGTAGATCGAGACACCTCCACCTTTGGCCCCGGTCTATGCTGTCATTGGTCTAAATTTGTGGAAAGCACTGTAGCCTTGCACTTCCATCAGAGCCTGATCATGGTCAAATGGGGCCCTAGGCAGGGTAATGGATCAGGCATTCCTTCCATAGCAGCACCCCCCAGCAACCATTCCAGTATCCCATTACTTGGCTATTTCTCCCCAGTACCTATAACCACTGTTCAAACCTGCCCATGTGCATACTATTTTCTTCTTTATTTCTACAATGATTACAGATATTTGGATTTAATTTAAAAATTTTATTTCACATTTTAGAGCACAAACACTAATAGCCATTTGCTAAACGAAACAATACAGTCTCTCAATTCAAACAGACTTAGCATGAAGAGTAAACTTCTTTGTCCTTGAAACTCACATTCATTGAAATGGCATTGAAACCCACATTCAAAGAAAATGCATCTGGCCAGCAGCACATTAAATTTACCTTTGGGCTGTTTTATAGGTTCATAGGATTCATAGGAGGTTATGAGGCTAGTGGCCCTAGAGTCTTTACAAGCCTAGCGCTGTTAATCCCAAGTATCCCCTTTTGTTCTTTTTTGCGTATTTAAAAGTTTGCAGAACAAATTTATGAACAGAGTGGGTCTGTGATCATCACCAGCTTCCCATGTCCATAAGAGACATGGGTGCCACCCTAGGGGTGATTTTTTTTTCAGGAAAGTGTGCGAAGACTGACCACACTATCATAAATTATGCAATTGAGTTTCCCACATTTGGGGAAATCACAAGGGTCAACCCAACCGAAGTGTGCAATGCAAGAGCCTTACCCTGGGGAACGCACCTTCTTGATTATGGTATTCTCCCTGCCAGGTAAGTATTTTCAAACCATAGGCTCCTTGCACAAATTTTTAGGAGTATGCATACATGCATGTGTTCTTTGATTCACCCTCCTGATTGCATAAAATCATATTCCTTGTATAATACAGCACCACTTATTAGAGTGTTTTAAACTTGTAGTTTTGAACATTTTTCCAGTAAGCAATAAAACAAAACATAAGAACCAATAATGACAAACTACCCATTTCAGAACATTTCAACCATAACAAGGCCACTTAGGCCTCTGTCATTACAATCCACCAAAATCAATAAATATGCACAATCTCTGCAGAAGTAAAATTCATCTGAATAATTCCACATTAAAGAGATCTGTAACTAAAGAAGAGGGTGCTGCTGGCAAACAACTTTACATTTCAGTGCTTTGTGGACCAATACAGTGCCTGCTGTCCTTGGAGAATAAATTGCCTAGAAGATGGTAAACTGGTAATATTGCAAAAGGGAATGGCTGGCAAACTGACAACAGTTTCATAGTTAATAGGCATCTAATCCAAAGGAGGACACACTGAAGCAGTGCAGCACCACCATCCCCTCTTAAAGGGCACTGCAGTATTAGCAATCCATCTATATGGTGTGGGGGTAGAACACAAAGCCTTCTGCACCAAAGGCAAGTATGCTACCTGTTGTGCTATTACCACTGCTTTCAAATTCCACAGCACAAACACTGATGGCCATTTGCTACACAAAACAGATGCACAATGAAGACAGACTTAGCATGAGCAACAGTAAACTTTTCTTCCCTTGAAACTCACACTTCCTTGAAAATGTATTGAAACACAAAGAAAATGCACTGAGTCTAAAAATTAATTGAAAATGCAATGAAACTTTTGTTCCAAGTTAATTAACTAACCTGACAGCCAAACTAGGGGGATTACACACACTTCTACCTTTCTCTAAACATACCATATCAGGGCTGAATTCCACTAAACTGACCATTACTTTGGTGGCAGCATCTACGTTTTTCATGTAGCTAAACTTTTGAGTTTTCTCTCTCTCTCTTTTGACTATAAAGACTTCAGATACCATATTACAGAAAAATATACTCTGCCTGCATCTACAGAAAAATATACTCTGCCTACATCTACAAATGTAGTATCACATAAATGACCTCCCTTACCATATAATGCTGACTGCTTATCTTTGGCACATTTCCTTAATCTGTGTATGTGTACCTGGACTGCATCATATCTGTCCTTTGCTTCCTACTTTTATGTTTCCTTACTCTGCTTATCACATACTTTACTTCTCTGTGCTCTACCTTCCTTTATTACACACAAACACACACACACACACAACACATATTAAATCCAGTTCTTCTTAGACTGCTACAGCTACTAACTCTGCCTTTCACTGCCGCTATTAACCATATGCATTTTACATTACACTCACCCATTCTTACCATACACTACCCTCTTTCCTCGTTAACTTCCCCAGCTTTAGTTTCCTTTCTTTCTTTACACTTATAAGTACCACATACTCTCTTCCATTATTTTCAAGTCTACTACTCTTCATTCTAATATTCTGTCCTCATTTTAATGTACACTGGACCATTTTAAATAATCTGTCCTGCACATCAAACTGCAAGATTCCATGGTATTTGGGAAAGGGGATCCCTGGTATCCTGGGCATTGTTCCCCTACTCAGTATGAATACTATTTCAGATTTGCTCTGAAAACAGGTCTTGCCCAGTAAGACTAACCAGGTCAACAAAAATAATGAAATAAGTATGAATGTAAATAAATAAAAATAAATAAAATAAGTCTCATTAATCCTCTTCCATAGAAATTTGTATCTATTCAGATGAATGCAAAGTATGAGGTGCAATTTGTTAAACAGCTTGTTTTCTATAAATGCCTACAACTATACAATGCATTAGCCAAGTTTAGCCACCTTTTACAAAATGCACAATTTAGGTACTGAAGTACAAGGTGAAATTCACTGTTTTGTTTCCTATAGTGTTAAATATTCAATACATGGAGTAATTTTTGGAACTAATCCAGGTGGATATTTCAATCAGCAAAAGCAAGCAACAAACCATCTAACAAATACATAAATAAAATCTTCCAAGTACTATGTATTTTATTTACAAAAATAATTACACAAAAACTTTACATATTTGGAACAATCATGAAACTGTTTGAAACTGGTTATAACCTTTAGTTAAATGTTTTCAGAAATGGGAAAACTGACCGATCATAACACTGACAGACTATGGGAATAAGAAAAGAAAAACACTACAATTAATTTTCCTTTCCTAGTAAAAACATACTGATGTAAAATGTTTGCTTTATGCTGTAATCTTTCTTGAATAACATTTAAGCCTAATACCCAATCTGAGCAGCATCAAAACGCTGTTGGACGACAAACACTGACATCGACTTTCTTAATCCTAAAGAAGGTCCAGTGCTCACACATTTTTAATTAGGGCACTATGACATATAAAGGTGAAGCCATGTATGTGTGGACATGCGTGTCTGTATCCCTGGGATTCAGAAACATCTGCAACAATGAGTCCAGTAACAGAGTATGACAAATGGCCATACACAGGGTTTGTGTAATGAACACTCGTGGAAGAGACAAATGAATAGATCTCTTTGCAGTAAATGCTAATAGCAGTATAATGGCATGGTAATGAGGAACATTACTAAAATGAGAGGATCTCAGTTTGCAAAGGAGGGGAAACTATATGCTTTTAAATCAATCTATCCGTATTAAATCCACAAGGTGAACTGCCACCACCAATGAGTGTGACTGCTATAAAATCCTGACGTCAGAAAAACGGAGAAGTTGAACTATGTTAAGGGTACCTGTACCTTTAGCAAGTGGGTATATGCAACAGCAGTTATTTATTGTCTGTGCTCAACATCTCATGGCCTCCAGGACATCAAAACTATAGACCAGTACTGTGTAGCTAGACTCACCATACAGGAATTGGTAGAGATGTGTTGCTGACATGTGCAGGCCTGAAGTAACTGTGTACTGCTTATCTCAGTGTGCACTAAGATACATGTGGGAATTGTGTACTACTTATCTCAGTGTGTACAAGATATATGTAGGAATTGTGTACTAGTTCTTAGTGTGTACCAAGATATATGTAGGAATTGTGTACTACTTATCTCAGTGTGTACCAAGATATAAGTAGGACTTGTGTACTACTTATCTCAGTGCGTACCAAGATATATGTAGGAATTGTGTACTACTTATCACAGTGTGTACCAAGATATATGAAGGATTTGTGTACTACTTATCTCAGTGTGTACCAAGATGTATGTAGGAATTGTGTACTACTTATCTCAGTGTGTACCAAGATATACGTGTGAATTATGTACTATGTATCTCAGTGTGTGCTAAGATATATGTGGGAATTGTGTACTACTTATACCAGTGTGTACTAAGATATATGTAACTTTATGAATACAAGTTGTAGGGACCCTTTGGAGACCATAAGGGAAAACAGTAGGGGTATCCCAGGCATCTGCCTCAAGGATACACCAACAGTTCCTTGATGCCATGCCACAGGATGTGGTGGAGCATTTTTGGTTTCCATGCACCACAGAGGAGACAGGAAATATCATGTGAGAATTTTAAGATGTAGCTCATTTCCCTGAAATACTGGAGGCTACAGACTGCATCCACATTGAAATAAAGTCTTACCTAGTGCTGGGAAGAAAGTATGTCCCCAATAAGGAAACCTCCGTAAAAAAGTTCTACAAAGTCAACTTCATGCTACTCAAGTCAGAAGTGACAAACTTCATGACACCCATGCAGACGGGAGCTGAAAGTTCGACTGCTGAATCCTACACTAAGGCACTGTACGAGCACAACCACTCATGCATGAATTGTGCCATCCCAAATAGAATCAAGATGCTCTCCTCCAAATAAAAGAAGCCAATCTGGTGGTCCTTGCCATAAACAAACTATGCAACAGAATGAAGAAACTTTGGGG